>NC_043989.1:6572666-6872666 GCF_902150065.1 Myripristis murdjan
GAATTATTGAGGGCATGCCTTGATTTTCAATTATGTCAGCAGTACAATTAAAAACAGATAAATACACACAAAACATAATTTCAGAGAAAACAATCAAACATACAATAGAACATGATTAAAAACAGTTACAATGTAGAACAGAGTAGTTTATCGTCATTGTTTTAAACTCACCTATAGGTACAATTGTGTTCTTTTTTTTATAATTAAAGTTTTTATTTGCAAACTGTGGTACATAGCTCATGGTACATTATAATGAAAAAAGGTATAAGGTATAAGGTCAGACAATAACATAACATGTATGGTCCCCAAATTTGGTGTTTGCACCCAAGACTTTGAGCACCAGCCAATAACTTGAATGAGTCAATTAATGACTATAATGACTACCAATTTAATAAGGAAGTCACATATGATAACAAGCTGTCATATCTTATTATTAGAGATGCCCATCCAATCTTTTCAGACAAGATGCAATGATGAGTAGAACTGGTAATAAATCTTGGGGCGGCGTGATGAATTGGATCTAGTGGTTTAGAAGTGGAGACAGAGGCATGTCTGCAGATAACATCACCATACAGACTACCAATTTGTTTGTTGAAGCTTGCTGACAAGTGTTTGGTCCAGCCAGATCCTCCCAATACTGTGTCCATTCAAAGTGGCAGTATCCAAACTATTGTCCACAAAATCTGTGGTTCTAGAGACTATCATATGTTTAGTCTTCTGTGCATTCAGGTCTAATTTCAATTTAAGAAAAAAAAACCTGCATCTTGCAATTTGTCAAAGGCTTGTAGGGATTTCAGTGGCTGAGTGTGCATTATAAGCAAAGCAACATACAGGACTGTATCATCAGCATAAAGATAGACATTGCAATTTGTTATGCAGGATGTAATATCGTTGATGTAAATTGTGAAGAAGACAGAATCCGACATTGAGCCTTGTGGACCCACCTTTGACAGTGGTAAAATCACAGAATGATCATTTCTCAAAATCACACATTGCTGTCTGTGGGACAGATAGTCCTGAAGCCATTTGCAAGGCTTATAATCAAAACCAATATGACATAGCCTCTGTGAGAGCGCAGCATGATTAACGGTGTCAAGTATTAGCAGCAGCAGTACCATGTTTAGCTCTGAAACCAGATTGGTGTGGAATTAACTGAGAGTTTCTTGAGAGGAATCATTTGAGCTGATTATTAACTAATGACTCTAGGATTTTAGCAAGATTTCAGCACCGGCCAATAGTTAGTAAGATCATTTTTTATCCCCACCTTTATGCCGTGGGACTACATGTGCAGATTTCCAGACGTCAGGGATAACTCCAGCAGAGATAGAGAGACTAAAGAGATGTGTAATTTGTTCAGCGATAAATAGGGCACAGAGCTTTAAAAAAAAATAAGGGTCCAGTTTATCTTCCCCAATTGCTTTCCTGCGATCGATTGCCTGAGGTGCCTCCTTAACAACAGAGGAAGTGCAGGCCTACAGGGTGAACTGAGAGTTATGGTTTAAGGAGGGCACATGAGCCAAAGGCTTACTATTACAAGCACATCTAAAAACAGATTCCCAGCAGCAGCAAAATGTGTAATGTGTAAAATGGCAAATCTCAGATGCCTCATGTATTAAGCAGTCATTAAACATATATAAAAAAAGGAATACATATAGAGGATTTGTTTTTATTTACATTTACTGCTTGCCAAAGTATTGACAGGTTTGTGAAAGAGCTAGAGATCAATTCTATCTAATAATTGGCTTCTGCTGTTCTCAAGGAGGATGTGCATTTATTTCAGAGTTATTTAAAAGTATTGCGGCCAATGGGCTGCTTCACCAGTAAACCTCGCTAGAGCCCAGGCGCTGTCCCTTGCCTTGAACAGCGATAGTTGATAATTCTGTGGGAAAACTAGGGGCTTGATCTGTCTGTAACCCCAAGCTTTTTAAAAGGTGCATGTTTATCAATGATAGCAGATAATGAATTTTTAAAATATTCCAATGCCAATTTTGGCATTTCAGAGGTGTGATGTATGTTACTGTCCACAAGGTCACTGACAAAAGCCTGGTCATTAAAACTTTTTTCTTATGATAACAATCCTAACAAGGGCTAGAGGACAACGGTCACTAAGGCCAAAAGCAAAAACTCCAGAGGCAGTAATTTTGTCCCTCCTATTGGACAGAATCAAATCAATCAATGCTGATTTTTAGGGATCCTCCAAATTAGGTCTGGTTGGCTCATCAATCAGCTGTGACAGATTGAGATTGCCACCCATCTCTTTTAGATTATTTGAACCCTTTGCCTAATCAGTGCTAGCCATGCACAACATGACACACACACAGAGCAGCTTTTTTTTTTTTTTTTTTTACACCTCCAAGCATCCCTACCATCACTACAAAGACAATTTAAGGCAAACAGGAGGATTTAAGGGGAAACCACACTTAACCATCAGAAAACAGAGTGAACAACAAGGCACTTACTGGAGCTCAGACTTCTGTCAAGGTCACAGCTGGAAGTTACAGCCCCATTTGTGCTAAGCCTTGCCCCTTTTAGGCAACACTGCTGTCAGAGGATATGCCTTTTTGGGCCAATCAGTATGGAAGGCTGGTGTGTGCCTTGACCCATGACCAGCCTCCCTGTTGGTTTGCGGATGCATTTGGAAAAATGGTCCTGTTTGTGCTAAACCCCACTGCCTTGCCTCTTTGAGGCCAACTGGTCCAAAATGTCAATCACTTCTTCGCTGGCCCGTGGCCAACGTTTCCATCAACTTTTGTGCAAATCCATCCAGCACTTTTGGAGTTATCCTGCTGAGAAATGGAGGGTTGGATGGATGGACAGGGGCAATCACAACCCTCTGCCAACGGTTTCCCCTGCTTGGTGGGAGTAATTATTGATGGATAGATTTTTCTGTGTTGGGTTGTTTTGCCCAGCAGAGAGGGCTAACCTTCTTGAACTTCTGCTCAGCCCACCACAGAAGTAGAGAGGGGAAAAAAAGCTAAGACTCGGACTAAAGAGTATAAATTAAATAAGAGACTTGACCTGGAAAACCTACAGGCATTCTGACATTACACCAGGCTTTCTTAGCTTGATCTTTATTCATTAATTCTTGATGATGAGTCATACAAGCACAGGATGGTGCACACTGCATTGTCTCATTGTTCGCTACTAATTCTCCCAAAACAAACCCAGCTAAACAGATGGTGATGAATCTGCCCCCGAGAAAAAAAAAGTTCAGCTGGTTTGAACTTCTGAATGGACGCGTTATCAGGCCTGTCTGGATAACAGAAGGCCCCTGTTGAAAATGAGTTGAAATGAATGTATTTGGACAGACACAATGGACCAGAGTGGACACTCCCTTAGGCATAAACACACAAGGTCAGAGACAGACAGAGACCGATAATAGAGAATATATCCCGTTGTCATTGTTAACTCATGTCAGAAAGTTGAGTAATGCGGCTTTAATGAACACAGCATCAAACACTCTCCACTCACATCTCCTGTTGAGTGTAAAATCACACCACAGGTCAGCTTAAATCCTCACTGGTTTTCTGCCAACACTTCACGTGATGCGAGAGAGATCACTGCTGCAGCGATGTGAGATGAAACATTCGGCAGAGATTTAAACAGCAGAAAGAAAAGAGAGGAGGGAGGAGAGAGATCAGCAGAGGAAATGACTGGAAGACTGATGTAAAGTGGAAGGGAGATTAAGAGAGGAAAAACAAAGAGAGAGACAGAGGGGAGAGGATAGAGTGAAGAAAAGGAGAGAAGCAATGAGGAGAGTAGAGCTGAGATGTTCAAAGAGAGGAAAAGGACAGAAAAAGTAGTGTCTTGAGGGAAGAAAAGAGATGAAATGAGGAGGGAGAAGAGGAGAAGATGATAAATACGCTGAGAAGAGAGGACGGGAACAGATGAGATTAGAAGAGAGAAAAAAAAGGAGACGAGAGGAAAGAAGCAACGAGAGGAGTGCTGAAGTTTTAGTAGTGGAGAGAAAAGAGAGGAGGCGAAAGGAGTGATGAAAAATGATGAGATGAGGGGAGATTACTTCAGATGAGACAAGAGGAAAGGATGCATGAGTGGCTGAGATAAGAGGACAACAGAGGAGAAAGAGGGATAGCAGAAGAGGTGATGGCAACTTTGAGCAGAGGAAATGAGAGCAGGGAGTGGGCAGCTAAACCTATAAACAAAACTATAAAACAAAAAAGTCTGAGTAAGAGATTATAAGAGGAAGAGAAGAGAAAAGTTGATCATACACCCCATTCCTCAAGAATTTCCCCATTTGCGATCAGTGAAGTACATCTATCATCTGTCTTGTTTTATTTTATCTCTATAAAACTGTCATTATCTTTTGCTGTTTCTCTCTTTATCTCCATAAACAAGGAACAGTCTTCACAGCTTCACTTTGTGAAGAGACAGCTGCATCTTGTGTGACTTAATCAGACTCAAGCAACCCGAATTTGATGCCTGTGTTAAGTTTCCTAACCGTAACCATAACATTTTTCATGAGAATAGGGAATTTTGGGGACTGTGAATTTAGTTCAAAATTCAAAACTGTGAACTCTGAACGTGAACTAGTTCGTTTTGATCTGCATGAACTAAACTTTGAACGAGCTCTTGTGAAGTGTGAACCTGCACGGCACTGATTGTGTTTGAGATTAGACTAATAACCGACGTTCATTTATGTATAAAAGTTCCAGGATGTAGCTTTGACTTCACAGTAAAACGAATAAAAAGCCCCGAGCAAGTTGCATAGTTCATGCAAATCTTCCTTTGTCAGCTGTGAGCTTGAATTCAAATGTGGTGGCAGTCGATGAACTCAATAGATGAGGAGAGACGAGCCATGCGGAGGCGTGGGTCAGGGCTGGGAGGTCAGAGGTCAGGTGGATTCATCGATTCGGTGATTGTCCTCCATACATGCAGCGAGTGAACCGTCACCGCTCATGCGAGGAAATTGCACATCAATTTAAATCTATGAGCCACAGACACCGACATGAGCTGATTTTAATGTGACCTTGTCTTTGTTTATGTCGCTGTTTCTTGTGTTTGGGGAGCCAAAGGCAAATTTCCCACCTAGTGGACGATAAAGATATTTTCTATTCTACTTCATTCTATTCTAATCTATTCTATTATATCCTAAAATTGGCTGACCTTGCTGATACCCTGCTGCTGGCCAGTCTCACATGTGAAATGGACAACTGCAGCAAGTTAATTAGCTCCTGTATGTGATGATTAATACTCATTAAGAAGGATGAAGAGGCATTTGCAGATGTTTATGTGTCATTTTGGACTACAGATGTTGAAGGAGCGTTTATCATATCCAGGATATCCAGTTGTGGTTCGGCACCATGGCTGATGAAAAGTGCCCGGAGGAAGCTCTCTGCTCAAATACCGCACGGAAATCACTCCTCCAGTAGGCAGCAAAAAACTGTGGTTGCACTGGGCGGCTCCCAGTATGAATGTGTAAGCCTGTATGAATATGAAGCAGAACATCAGGAAGGAAAATGCACATTTAAGTTAATAGATTTTCTGATTCTCTTCTGCCTGTTTTAGATGAAACCAGGGGGAATGCTGGATTTTGACTCTGGGGTCCAGCATTTTGAATATAAACCTGATTGGCCCAACGCAGCGCCACCATCAGGCCAGCAGGGTGCCAGGCTTCACGTTCAGTATCTCAGACACTGATGGGGGCAAATTTGATGAACTTTGGGGAATAATTTGTTGTCACATTGATATATCCAGTATCTAAAAAATGAAAGTGATTGCCCATCACAGTGCCACCAGCAGGTCAAAATGTTTCCAGGCAGTGGAGATCGTCTGTGGTTGAATGCTGAAATATTGCGTCAGCGTTGTTGAAAGGCACATGTTTCTCTCCATATGTTCAAAAAGTGATTCTCCACCCTTTAACTACTCTTAACCCTCTTTAATAGGTGTGGATGTCAACTTAACTATTGGAGGAATCACTGAAGCTGAAAAAATTGATTATTTCACAAGATATGCAATCAGTATTACAAACAAAATAATACATTACCATAATAAAAACCTATATTATGTAATTCATCTTGCCAACCCCCTAAAATCATCTCATGATTCTGTTTTGGGGTCTGACCTGCATTGAGAGAACTGAGAACATCAAGCAAAAATCTGCAGCAGAAAAAAAAAATTCCCTAAAGCACATAACACACATTGTTCTCAGAATTTTGGACACTTTAGTTTGGATTTTTGAAAAGAAAAGCAGCTCTCCAGAAGTGAAAAATAAGAGCAACTCTCTCAAGTTTTGTGTCCACAGGGAACCTCTCCACAACACTGGCTTCTTCATCTTCCTCTTTTTTTTTTTTTTTTTTTTTTTTTTTTTTGTAGTGGAGAAGCTGTGCCATTTGCCCATTGCTGGCAGCTCTGAAAGCTGAAAGCTTAAATAAAAAATAGTTCTGCTTTGAGCAAAAGAAAACTGCGCTCACAAGTTTTCAGAAATCTCATGGTAATCCAGGAGTCATGCACAGACCTTTCCACGAGCGCCTCTTTAGATCTGCAAGCTTAAACAGATTTACTAAGAGACAAATCTGGGAGAGGCATATCATGGGATTAATGTGTGTAATATTTGTATTTAATGCTGGATTAATGTGGACGATGAGGACCACATGCGATAGCTGTCGACATACACGCAATCATGGCAAGTGAAAGGAGGCAAAAAAATCTAATATGTCCATAAATGTGAAATTCTAACTTAACTTAATGAAATAAGTCTTTGAGATGCACATAGTGGAGTTGAAAAGTTCATTTTCAAAATGCCTCAAGGCCCATTGTATAAAAAAACAAACTTTAAATTCAACATCCACTAAGACTCCGGTCTGTAAAAATGTAATTGCTTTGTCAACCAAGGACAAACCACACATTCACACGGTGAGCTAAACAATTACCAATTCAGAAGCTCATTCATTTGCTCAAAAAGCTTGTCATCTGCCACCAACAGCCAATCAGGTTTCTGTGCTTCCTTGTTTTCTGAACAGCGTCATTTATTCTCGTGAACAATAGTTCTGCCTGGCAAGTGCAAAATGGAGAGGAGATGTTGATTCCAGCCATTCAGCGCTTCCCAGGCATTCACATCAGAACTGAAGCACTGAAGCTTCAGGAGGTCGAGCTGCATCAGAGGCTTCCTGGTTTGATCTCCAGCCGCACCAGAAAGCGTGTTCAAGTGCCCTTGAGCCAGACGCTGAACCCCCTAACGCTCCTGATGTGCAGCCTGGCACCTGGCCTCTGCCCTCAGTGGGAATGTGTGTGTGTGTGTGTGTGTGTGAATGTGAGGCAAAACTGTAAAAGGAGCTTTGAGTGGTTGGTAGACTAGAAATGTGCTATAGAAATGCAGTCCACCTATACCATTCTTTTACAACATTTACAGAAATAAACATCTCATAAACAATCAGATTTTTTTTTTTTGGTCTATTTTGGGTTAATGCTAACTAAGGGTGGTGCTTAATACCAAAAAATGCAATGCTCTGAAATATCGGCAGTGAAAAACACATGATGAAGATGTCTGTACTCTCCTGTAGACCTACACAGACCTACCTCTGGCTCCGCCCACCAACAATCACAATAGCAACAAGTCAGTCAATCAATTGATTGACATGAGCAATCAATTGCTCCCTGTGTTAACAAAAAAGTTCAATTTCAGTGATTTACTGATGTGAGCTGTTTATTTGCGCATGCCTTCACTGGACTTTGATCGGTCGATGGGGTTATTAATGTCGCCATTACCAGCAGTGTAGCCATAATAATGTGGTCAATGTGATTAATAAAATATTATAACGATACGCTGACTAATACTGCTATGAACACTGGTGAAACTACTCCTGCTATTACAGCAAATACTATTACAGTTACTAGTACTACCACTCTAACTGTTTCTACAATAGCCATAACAACCATTACTATTCCTACTGCCATTGCTAATGCTGCTATTGCAATTATAAATACTACTAGTGCTACTATTACAACTATTTTTATTACGACTAACTTCAGAATGTTAATCAGAAATACTTTATTCATTCCTGAGGGGAAACTGGGTCAGTTGCAGAAAATAAAACAGATCGAGCCTGTTGATTTTGGTGTGTTCGTTAAGGAGACCAGATTAATATTATTATCCATTTTAAAATAATAATAATATTATTATTATTTTTTAAAAAAAGTTTCTATACAAAAAGACCATGTGCACAGGAATGATCTACTCTACTACTACAACCATTAATATCACAAACACTTCAACATTTACTGTTATTACTACTGCAACCAGTGCTGCTATAGTATTATACTTCAAGCACCACTACTATTGTTGTTTCCCAGCTGGGTGAAGCATGATGGGACTTGCAGTGCAACACACACACACACACACACACACACACACACACACACACAACCACATACACAGACACACAGAGTCAGTGGTATAACTTCACTGAGTGTCTGTGGCTGCCTCTGCCCATGGATTTGCATTGCGAGAGTGAACGGCACTTCATTTGCAACAAATTAGGAAGTGTTAAATGGATGTCATCAAAGGACGGTGTTACCTCAGGAGCACAGTGACGGCTAATGAGGATATGAACGATATGGTAGGCATTTCAGCATGTACAGCAAGAGAGTGTGAGCTGAGGACGGTGTAGTCATTTTGCATGTCGAGAGGGGGCATAAAAAAGGGAAGAATGGAAAACAATAATACTGACTAGTGCCACAATAGAGCTACGCCTGTTGTTGAAACACAGTATAAGATCAGGATGAAAAACCAACAGGGGTAGGACAGAGGTCTTGAAATCATTACGTCCCCGGTTTGATCCCCAGCTCCTCCAGAGAGTGTGTCGAAGTGACCTCTGACCGCTTGTGATGGGCAGCCTGGCACCTTGCATGGTAGCTTCTGCCATCAGTGTCTGACTGTGTGTGTGTGTGTGTGTGTGAGGCAAACATTGTAAAGCGCTCTGAGTGGTCAGTAAACTACAAAAGCGCTGCGGAAATGCAGTCCATTTACAGAGACTCTGCGCTAAACTTACACAAATGCAGAGCTCAATCTATATTCCACCACACAATCTAAACAACCGTCTCATTTAAAATGCATGGTGTTGTTTTCTGAATACACTGGGCTTACATTAGAGACTGTCTCGCTCGTACTTGGATTAATGAAATTCCATCTCTGGCTAACCTAAGTGCAGCGTGGAGCTTCATGGAGGAAAATTAACCCCGAAGGACCTCCCCCCCCCCCCCCCCCCCCCCCCTTTCCGATCCAATCCACCACCCTCTCATTTTTATCAATTAAGCGGTGAGCGGGATTACTCGGATTGATTTTGCGGTGAATGCTGAACAGCTTTTGTGCTTCAGGGACATGTGCACGAATATGCATAAAAGCAGAGATGGTCACACAAGCAGCTTGGCCTCGGAGCTCCAAGGTTCTTTATTTGGCTTGGATTTACATTCGGTGAAAGCATTTACACATTTGACTCAGGTGTCCTCTCTTGAACGGTGCTTTACATTGCCGAGACACTGACAGCAAGCTTAGCGATACTTGATAACAGTTTGCCCTTTTGACGACGACTAGCTACAGTACTGTGATCAGTGACAGCATTTTATGATGCTTACACAGAAATTCCTGATATTTACAAGAATCATGATAAAGTACGTGTACAAAGATAGAGTACCATTTTGCTGACAAGTTAAAATGTTTGATTAAGACTTTAATGGAAAGTGGAACGTACTTAGAATGTGATGATGTGGTGGACCCGCGTGAGCTGTTCGGCGACAGTTTCTGAAAGAAAACGAATTTAAAACAATTTACGACTGTTTAAAATCTAAATTGACAAGTCAGAAACAAGTTAGGGCATCACAGCGGCCAGTCTGTTAGCCAGCGAATTAACCTCTGTAAAAATGACTGTACAGTGACAAGACCCTCTTCATGCACTGATCCTGCATCCGCCCTGCAAACAGGACCGAACACAACTCCTTCTTGAACATTACACAGTTGAACTGAGTTACTATAATGTAACACAAAACTCTCGTTTACCAACCAAGCTGTTCATAGACCATTCATTTGCCATCTTTCGGCTGAAAAGGTAACACTTAATTTTTTCAAAAAAAAAAAAAAAAAAAAAAAAAAAAAAAATGCAGCAGAAGTTCAAGAAGCATGCTGTAAAAAGTGGAATTGGCCTAAATATAATAATAATTACACAGTAATACTGTATAAGTACTTGCTCAAAATCTCCCCAGTAATCAGTATACTTTCCTTACAAACATAATTGGACTCACACTGTCATACAAATGTGTAAATACATTATAATTATAGGGTAACACTTTTATTATGTAGTCAGTAGGGCATTATGACTGCATCCACTGAATTATTTTCCAGAGTTTGACAAACACATTAATAGATTAGAAAAGGGGGATCACTGTACAATCTTAGAGAAGGTGGATAGTAGATGTCATTAATTTTTGATTTTTTTTCCAGCTAATGATTAGTGAAAAATTGATTTAATTACTGAGAGGAATTAAATCAAGGGCAGATATCATAGATCAAAACTTGAAGGGAAAACGATTGGCTGTTTCTAATTTGTCTGATGTTCAGTTTTCGGTGTTTGTACAGTGTGTTGCTCTTTAGATATTGCTTTTGGACCTTTTAGAGCAGAGTGTGCCGCTCATGGCACACCGATCCAAAATATCTGTGATGAGCGACTCTGTGGCGCTGTCAGACTGGGACAGAGAGGCGAAGGAACGTCTCTGGGCAGCGAGCCAAATAAGACACTAGAGCACACGGATAGTTTCAATTTTATTTACGCGGTGCAAGGACTAACATTTTGATATGAGTGTACCTTCATCAAAGTAAAACTGACCTTCTCTGGGTAGCTACCCAAGGCCATAATCGAGTGTCCAGTGGGAGCCTTCACTAAAAAGAGCTCTGGATAAAGTGTCAGTTGCCATAAAGTTTAAGGCGGGGAGTTCACCTTTAAACAATTCTAACACTGAAAAAAATCAGCGCAGGGGATAGGGAAGAGTTTCATATATTAATTACAAAAAATTGCTTGTGCAAACATTTACAAAATTACATGTGCAACAGATAAAATCTTTACAACATGAGTTTACACACACAGAAAAACATTTGCAACTTAACATTGAATGATTTTATATTACAAAAAAAAAAAACTTAATGTATATGACATCTGTATGAAACAGTTAATTAACTGAACTGGAGGCTTTGGCCCGGTTACTGTAGCAGATGGATGGGATTTGCTTTTTGTTAATCTTGCCTAATATCTACTGCTTAAAGGTTAAAGGTTGTCCATTACAGTGAGAGGAATAGTAGAATGTGGACAACATCTCGAAACCATAAATAAAGTGAAACAGTAATGTTTTTCAGCATTACAAATGCATGCTGTTCAAATAAAAAAACATTAAAACATATCCAACAAATAATTAAGTAAATACATAAAAACATAAAAAAGTTTTACAGAGAAGAGCAAAGAAAATTTGTGTATGCATGTATATATATATATATATACACACACACACACAAACACACCACACACACACATATTTTTTTCAAATTAGTTCCTTGAACAATTTCTGCACTGTCTTCTGTCACAACAGAAACAATCAATCCAAGTGCAAGAAAGATTTTAGATTTTTTTTTTTTAGAGAGATGGTGGATCAAATTCGAAACACTTCTGAGCCATTTGGGCTCAGAGTGCACACACGTTCAACGTCTCGGTATCAGCAACAGCATCTAATGTGGACCAAGCGTTAACAGAACAAATTGATATTGGTTTGTGAGGTAGATTGATTCCTTGATGAAAATATCAAAAGTTTTTCAGGTTGAGGCAAAAAAGAAAAGTTAGCCTAAATTAAAACCCCAACATTCATGTTGTAAAAATGATAAAATTACCCCTAAAAATTATTTACATGCTCTCTATATTCTTGGAACTGGTTGTCTATCTTCTAAGCATATGTTCTACTTGAGGCTTTCACCGCCAATTATAATTATGTCACTATTTGATTGCAATAAATATCTGGAATATGTGAGTGATGTCAGACTGAACTGCCATTAGGCATAAATGTCAGCAAACTAAAAACTACAACAACAGCAAGCACCGCAAATCCTCAAGGCATCATTTTAATAAAACCTGTAAATGATTTATCCCAACGCTGCTGACATTCAGCAGCAAATAAAAACAAAATGTGCCTTTCAAAACGGCTTCTGATCAGCCTGTGTGGGTACTTTGACACTGAGATGACACCACTCCACTCCCTCCATCACTCGCTAGCAGTAGCAAAGGTCTCTTACTGCTTGTGTCCATTTCGGTTAACGATTTCCTCGATGGCGATGTAGGTTCCTGCTAAGAAGCCAATGAACCCGACCGCGCTTATGATCAGGTTCTTGGTAGTCACCCACGGCGACAGGCGCTCTGTGTGAAAAGTTGCGATCTGGAGGAGAGGCGGGAAGATGAGTGCCAGGAAACTGCTGCTGAAAGAGCCCACCAATGAGATGACCAGATCCAGCTCCGGAACCAGGATAGCAAGGGCACCTGGGATACGAGAGGGAGACAGAGACAAATGGGGAGACACACATGAACAAACTCTTTCCTTGTTCTGTGCTCAAGGTCTGTGGGCAATGTTGTCATTTTCATTTATTGTTAACAGAATGTGATTAGAGTAGAGCCTTTTGAGATCATAAAGGTGTGAAGACACGCAGCATTTTCCCCCCCAAACTGCCGCTGCCTTTTTAACACGGACTCCTGGTCGCACAGCAGCTCATCGTTAAAAAGCGCTGGACTCAGCACTTTTAAAAGTTGAAAGCAGCTGAAGTTTTTCAGAAAAGGTGCTATGACGTCCAAACATTACAAATAATATCAGAGGGCAACCGTCACAGTAACAAACAAGATGGAGATGAGGCAGACAATTCTGTAGAGACCTGTAAGTGAATACCCCATGTAAGACACACACTAAAAGATACTACAACACCAATCACAAAGAGGCAGTGCCGTACCAGATTGAGAGATTGTTGTTTCACCATGAAGTTTATACTGTTTTGCTAGCTAGAAATGTCATAAAATGTTAACTGATAATTTCAGCTTTCAGTGTCCGCATCTAAAGCTCTAAATTTGGTTTAACAATCTCTTCCTTGCCATGTTTAATAATGCTTACAAAAAAGGTGAAGCCTAGAGCTAAAATCAATTGAGCAAGGAATAAAGTTGCTTGATCCATTGGAACAAAAAGTGCTCTTGGCAACACACAAACAGCAAAACACTATAACTAGCATAACAAAGTTGACAGGACTTAAGAGGGACTTCAGGTGGAGTTGTCCTTTCACCCGTGTGGTACACAACAGGAGACTGTACGTGTCAGTGCGTTCACACCTACAAGAAATACTCCATATGGTTTATGCACGGGATGGTGCCTCAGATTTTGGGCACACTGCACTAAGAATGGCTGTATCTGTTAGCCAGCATATTAACCTCTGTAAAAATAACTGTACAGTGACAAGGACCCTCTTCATGCATTTATCCTGGATCCACCCTGCAAACAGGTTTGAATACAATGAAGTTATTGAATATTTTTGTAGTATTTCTGTAGTACTTTACTATGGGATTAAAGAGTCATCGTTTGCATTTTAACAAGGTTTTTCTTATGAGTTGTGGATCCAGGAAGTTATAATCTGTGAATGTATTTCCAACTTTACCGAAATACGCCAGCGTAGAGCGTACAGGAGGCAGGACACACGCCCACTCAGTCCTGTGCCTGATCCAGACCTGTACCTGCTCTATTCACACATGGGCTCAGGTTTAAATGCAGTACAAATCATACTCACATTTGTGTTTACACATACAGCTCCTCTGGCTCAGGGGTTAGAAATGGACTTTAATGTTGCTCTAGATTAGACATGCCCGCCCTTTCAGCCTTCACTAATCCCTACCCTGTGACATGAGAATTATCATGTATAACAGAGAAGAGACACTGGGTAAAGAAATAAGTGCCAGGGAGAACAGAAAGAAAGAATTCTTTTTTTTTTTCATTTTCATCTACTCTGCTGCCCTGGTCTGATAGGAAAAACAGAAATAGATAATAGGGCCAAGGAGGTTCAGCAGACGAGGAAACAGAGAGGCAGAGCAGCGAAAAATCGCTCAGCAAGAGAAGGGGAAGGGGTGGATGAGCAATGAAGTGAACCCTATCAGAATGAAAGAAGGAGGAGTAAAATAGACCAAAGAGGTGAGAAAGATGACAATGCAGCGGAAAGAGGGCAGCAGACAGAGTGGAAGAGGGCAGAGACACCTGCTGTGAGAAAATAAAGCTCTGATTGTGATGATTTGTTTTTCGTGTGCTAGAGAAGCACCAGGCCAACCATGCAGTGTTGGTGTCTGGAGATCAGAGTCATCTTCATCTGTTACCATGGAGATGGGTGTACACAGTGTCAGGCAGCTGTGTCCTGGACATACCGAGCATCTGCCCAGATGCCACATCGCAACCGGCACAACCAAATTGTGTGTGTGTGTTAACTTCCTCCGAACACACTCTGTTGGAAACTTTAAATCTCAAAAAGTCTGCACACATGCAGTCGTACATACATGGACACACCCATGGAGAAGCGTGCTCACTTCACCCCATCTGCACACGCTTTCTGTTTTACTCTGTCAGTTACCATCTTCTCTGTGGTGAGTGGAGAGGACAAGTCCGGTGCTCTTGTTCTCTGTTCATCAGACACCCATTACCAGCGGCTGATAAAAGACTCTTTGAACCATAATCAATCGCTCGCTGCTGCGTGTTCACAAAGTCTGTCAAATTAACCTACGCGGTGATGGCAAGGTCGAGCTTTCATGTGACAAGTGCAGTGAAAGCACCTCCACACACTCTCAGGGAGCAAACGTGTCACTTCTCTGTAAAGGGCCTTGTCGTACAAGGGCT
The DNA here is from genome assembly GCF_902150065.1 of Myripristis murdjan. Lineage (NCBI taxonomy): Eukaryota > Metazoa > Chordata > Actinopteri > Holocentriformes > Holocentridae > Myripristis > Myripristis murdjan. The sequence continues at coordinate 6,587,565 of NC_043989.1, forward strand.
CTCTTCAAACTACATTTGAAGCTTTCCAAGCAATCAAACAAGGCAGATGAGACCGTGAGGAGGATGGCAAGGGAGATGGAGAGGGGTAGGGCATACCTACACAGTGCACTGAGCCTTCAGAGCAAATAAACTACAAAGCTGCAGCTAAAAGGCTCAGCATCGTCCCTTGAGAGAGAAGCAGAATGTGGATCATCAAGCAACTTCAAAGAGGTTGAAGAGAGAATGCTTGGAGCACATTAATTTGGGTGGACAACCTCATATCTAACAGAAACAAAAAGGAAATATGCCGCTTTGTTCCTGCCCGCATGCTGGCTTTTGGCATGCAGGAGAGCACTCTACACACTGAGACGCCCCTTCAGAGAATGACAAAGATGTCAGAGAAGAGGAAAAATATGACAATGATGTTTTTGTGATGTGGGCAAAATCAAGGGCCTTTGACAGAGCCACAGGGAATAGATAGCAATAGAATACAATAGCAGTGGACCCTATAGATTTGGTCCTCTCCTTTGCAGGGTTTGTAAGTGTTTGTGAGGATGAGGGAAGCCATAAATGAGTCAGGCTAGAGTAAGGAATTGGTTACAATGAGTAAACAATCATAATTCCTTGGCTGCACAAGAAAAATAATTAACTTGAGTAAATTTAATTTGGTCATTTGAAACCTCGCTCATATTATAAATGGTGTGCTGTGTCAACAGGAGTTGGAAGCATCCATGGAACAGGTAGTGTTCCAATTTTGTTCATGGACACTGAGGACACTGGCTATCGCAGAAAACAAATCTGTGACCTTCCAGCCAAAGGACAAATCTATAAACCATGCTGCTGGAAAGAGGAAGCTAAAGTGATACAATTCTCGAATGTGCTGATTTGCAGTTTTCCTGATGCAATCATCCCGTTGCAAGTACAGAGTGTCATTTAACTAAACAGTCATGATGTCTCATGATCATTAACTTGGCACTGAACACACCTCTCCTGCCACTTTGACTGAATAATCCCTCTCTCCTTTCCTCCTACTGCTCCTCCCTTCTCTGTAAACATAACCTCTGACTTGTGTGCTTTTCTCCAACCACTTCATCACTGTGTTGACTCAGCAATCAGCTTGTTTCCACGCCCCAGTGGGCCGACAGAGAAGAAAAAAAGTCCTCTCCTCTCAATACACAGCATTCTAGATTAATGACTTTACACAGATGCTTTAAAAAGGAACACTTCAGATGGCAGCCTTAAGGGCGCACTGGGGCTCTCTGGTTTCTGCCAACAGAAACGGCAGGAATGACCATGCTTTAAGAGTCAAAGTTTAAGATTATATAATGTCAGTGATATATGGTTTAGGGAGGACTTCCAAGAACTTCCATCCAATTAGAGCTGATGCAGATGAGTTCATGTAGGCACCAGGGTCATTTTCCAAGTCTGTTCAATTCAACTGCATAGCATGATTATACAATGGTAATAAGGCTCCAGCAAGACTTCCTCCTGATAGATAATTGATCATTTTAATTATTCACATAGTATCATCCTAGTGCCAATATTGAATTTCATTACTTTAGCACCTCTGTCAAAAACAAAGTATCAGAACTTGTGTTATTTTTTTTTTTTCTTGCAGCCTTTTGCCCCTATACATTACTCTTTGTTTCAGGATCACTATGTGAGTATTTGTATTTGTCTGCAATGCATATTTTTACACTTACTCACCAGTATGCCTTTAGAAGGAGGAGAACTTGGCCATGCAGTCAATTTTACAACTTTTCACCTTGCTGTTGCAGAGAAGAATTAAGGTGTTGAGAAATTTACCTCAATTTTCTGAATGCCCCTTTGTATACACCTCAAGGCAATCTCAATCACTATGGCTCCTGTGCAAGGTAAAATAAAGAATTTTTTCCAGTCTAAGGAATGTTGTATGTGGGTAGATGGGGGGTATCCAGAGGCACCTGCAGAGGAGTACAAACATTTCCTCAGTTTGCAATTACAAACTGCTGTTGGAGGTGGCTACGGTGCTCCCAGAACCATTCCTTGAAGATCCTCTACCAATGGCTAGCGTTTATTAGAAAATGAAATTAATTACTTCAGCCCTTGAGATACATTGTAAGAGCAATCAAAGCCTGGGTAACCTTTGGCCATGTGGAAAAGAGACACTTACACACCAAGCAACCAATTCGATTTAATGTGGTTCAGGGTTATTGATGATTAAAAAGTAGTAGGTAACAGAAGCTGTCATTACAACTCGGGCCAATGAGCACGACTCAAGATTAATTTAATCACGGGTGATTGTCAGCTGGAGGAGGTGCAATCAAATTGGTTGGCAATGCCAATTCATGTCGATCTATGATGGGGACTTACATACTTGAAGAGAGGAGTATGGTCCATATTATTTGCCTTATTTGACCAAGTTAAGCATAAAAAGGCTTTAAGGAACAGTTACAGGAGCAAGAAGGGTTCGCATACATACACAGACATGCACTGTTTGCCAATGAACAGCTCTGATGAAAGACAGCAGGGTTCACAGGGTTCCCTTTAACACCACTCCAGTGGGCTAACAATAAAACTTAGAGCACCATTTCTAGAATATAACAAAATAAGTAACAACTACTATTTCAGAATCTTGCCTGATCATTTTAGACTAACAGCAGCACTTACAGTTATTACCTGCGTGCTGTGGACCGCTGCACTCCTTACTATTGGTTTCTTGTAATAAGGGAGGCATGGATGTTTTTATGAGGCCAACAGCGGTATCTTCCACCCATAACAACTGATACCAATATCAATATGCATTTTTGTAAGAATCATAACACAAATGCAGATGCAAAACAATTACACTGCCAATGCCCTGAGGCATTTTTTTTTAAACAAAAGACCATGTTAGTTCTACTCTGTTGCTAATCTTACAGTTGTGTTAAGTAATACACTATGAGGATAAAAGGTCACAAAGCTGACCATCATTTAATATTGCTTTTGATTTTGCTATTGATATTGGGGTGGTCCATGGTAAAGTAATTTGGTGCAGCATAGTTTTATTGCCATTGTGCTTACCTGGCCAAATGAACTGTACTCATAAAGTAAATGTTTCAGAATCTGAATGCACCACATAAAACATGCTTGATGAGAATGCCGTATTCCACTGCTGAACTCATTGTAAATCACTCTGGACATGTGTCAAATGGAAAAGCAAATGCAAATGTACTGTGGAAAACAAAATGCTCAAATTAAACTGCGAATGAAAACAAGGACTCACTTTTGTTATGCCATTTCAACAGCTTATCAAGCCATTCTGTGAAGTGCCCATACATACAGAACAGCCCCCTCTGTGTTGATCTTAAATGAGACAGAGAGATTTAGCCTCCAACATTCGCCTGGATTTATGTGTGAGCAGGATAATAAGCACTAATAGAGAGAGTGTAGCATGTGTAGTGTGTAGTGTTGCTGTGAATGCGAAAAGTCCATGTGGGTTTGCGACAAAGACAGAGCCTGGCCTTGAGGGCAGAATTACAACAAATGCAGACAATTGTTTACCTTCTACTGCAAAGATGACAATGGTGGGAAATGATTGCTCTAAATTATATAGCTCTGAGGGGAGAGTATGATAAATAAGACTGTTTGCTGCTTGTTTGGTGGCTGGTTTCATGAATAAATCCATATCAATCTCTCCAGAAACTATGACTCTAAAATAATTGATGTACATCTCAACCAAAATGGAAAAGAACAAGCTGTCATGTGTGCAGAATGAGATGGAACAGTTCATATCAGCCCATGAGGATGTCAATCTCACCATATGCATGTGCAGCAGAGGCCTGGAGGTAAGAGAGGCAGGCTTGCAATGTGATGGCTGCTGGTTAAAATCTAGAAACGGCTGGCAAAATCTGAGAAGGAAAGATAAACACTCCCCCCTCATTCAACAACCACCCCAAAGGTGGCCTTCAGCAACACAATTAAATTGGCAATATGTGGAACTGCACAAGGGTGGAATGATGTGGTGCTAAAGAAAGACGACGGTGCTCAATCATCCTAAAAATACAAAGCAAAAAAAAAGCCCTTCAGAGGTGTACCAGAGTTGGTTTAAGACAGAGGCATGATGGATGGAGGGAAAAGAGAGGTTATAAGTGTGAGGTCAAGGGTAAAATCAAACATAGCAATACAAATACGTAAAAACAGAAGAAAACGATTTGGTATATGCCTCATAAAACGCGATTCAGAGCATGATAAGCCTATGTGCTATTCTTTATGGTATGCTGGGTGCACTGCACACTATCAAAAATGGCGTTAAAAGATTTTCCACACCGGTAATCCATGACACTTTTTGTGTGTGTGATACTGTTTTTTCCATGTGCACATATGCAGGAAAAGATAGTGGATAAGGAAACTGACAGAATAAAGACAATACATACACTATACAACACCTGGGAGAGTAAAACCTCAGTATTCTATGTTAATTCAAGAATACTTAATAATTTCAATTTCGATTTTGGGGAAGTGCATACATGGAGTGTATACATGGATTCTGAGTAATCAGTGTCCAGCCATAACTGTATTACTCACAATAATCTTATTCTTGTGCGCATGTAAACACAGTGACAAAAGGCCTTTAGTATCTGTTTCCACCAGGAACGACAAATGGTCAGAGTAAGTGTTGTTCGAAGCTACTTCTGTCACCAAGAGATGACTGAAAGCTCTTTTGAAACTCTTCTTTGGGACTCTTTTAATATAATTTAGACTGTTATTTTTTTTATTTTTATTTTTTTAAACTTAGTTGGCTCTTTGTTTGAAACACGTTAAGCTCTGAGCACTGCTGGAAAACGGCAACAGGCTGCAGCTGTGAAAAGATGTTCCCAGTGGACACGTAACGATAGCCCGACATCACCAAACAAGGCTGAGGATAAACAAACGAGAGGGTCACAGTAGGACACTTGTCCTCTTCTGGCTTGACACTGTTCTGACCCCTCCTTGCTAGGCTTATGGGAGGCTTACGAGGCAGGAGATTGGCTTAAGATACACTATATAACTGCAGAACTGCAACATAGCCATAGCTGGAAATGGCACTTTTCCAAAGTGTCAGCTAGAGAGATGAATAGATGGGCACCTTAATTTAATCGGGTACACTCTCAGACACTGAGATCATTTTTTTCAAGAGAGACCTAAGAACAACAAAAACATCTATAAAAATGACAGATGGATTCAGTAAAGAGACAAACTAGGACAATCAAGCTTTAAACCTGGAAGACTAGACATTTTAATTTCAGTGATCCATGTAATGACATTGCATTTATAAGATGTGTAGTATTGGAAACCAGCCTAGTCAAGTTTAGTATTTATGTGAGAAGTAAATTAAACTAAGCAGTCACCTGGTGCCATTGTTTCTGGATTTAAAAGCAAGTACGGATGTGAGATGTTAGGGTGGTTTCAAGAGAACAGCCGGCAGCGTGATAAACTGCTCCCACTTGCTGCAAGGTAGAGCTAGCATGCTCTGTGCTGGGAACGTAGCCTTTCCATCTGTGATGCCAGTAATGTGCCAGAAATCCACTTCATAGGGGACACTCTGTAAAAAGAGTCCCTAATAGGAGTTCTTATTATTGGCAAGTTGTCAATACCAATGCTGGCCGACATGGCCAAACAAGGCTGAGGAAAAACAAGCAAGAGGGTCATGGTGGGACACTTGTCCTGTCCTGGCTTGACATTCTACTGACCCCTCTGTGTAGAAATCTGCACTGAGCAGCTTCACACATTCGCAGCTCAAAATGGCAGCAGGAGGTGACTGTTCAATAATGGGAAATCTGGTAATGTCAGGTCAGTAAACTGCACGCAGCACACTCATGTTTGCCAAACTGGCTGTCTGTGATTGCTTTATAGCAAAAGGACAAGAGTGGCAAAACATGTGAATCTGGCTTTCTCTGGATCGGCTGCTCAATAGCTACTGTGGATACAATTCTTGCTTTCCTTTCTACTGCAGCCCCACTTTGTGATTTATGCTACCAAGACAGGTGTATTTTTGCATGATGATTTTGCTTAGTGCAGATTTAAAGGCCCTTGGTTGTCACTGTTGGGGCTTAAGGAGATGGGTGCAGGATGAGGATGAGGGAAGATATGGACAAGAAAAAGAAAGAAATGAGTGGGCACGGTTAAGGCAAGATAGTAAGAGAAGCAAAGGAAACACACTGTACAATTCTGGGCAAGATACACCCAGATACAAGCGCTGAGATTGGTAATACAATTCATTGGCCTGTTTCCCATTTGTTAAAACAGGCTTGAAATAACTCCTTGCCCAACCATAACCCTAAACTTAACCATGTGGGCATATCTTTCCCAGACCTCTGGTAAGAGCCATAATAACGCAGTGGAAAATACTGAAGAAAATGGCACAGAGGGATAGGAGAGAATCAAGAGAAAATGGACCGGAAAGGGTGTTGAGGTGTGGTATGGTAGCTGACGATGAAAAGAAGGAGAAGAGATCAGGGGCAGGACAGGAAAACAAGAGGTTTATGGAGAGGAGAAAAGGAGAGGGGATGTTAAGGACAACAAGGAAAAAGGGAGGAAAGGAGGAAAGGTAAGAGGGAGGATTAGAAGAGGAAAGGAAGAGCAAAAAAGGGTGATCAGAGAGAGGGGGAAAGGCGAGGAAGAAAAGTAGGCAAATTGAGAATGAGAAGACAGGAGAAACAGGAAGAAGAAAAATAAAGAAAAATAGTAGGGTAGATGAAAAGACGTGTGTGGGAAGGGTAAAGTAAAAAGGGGGAGAAAGGAGAACAAAGAGGACAGCAAGAGGAGAGAGTCGAAGAAAAGAGAAAAAAATGTAAATGAGGAAAAAGGACAGGCAGAGTGAGATAAGAGAATGAGAACCACTGAGATAAAGATCGAGCGAGAGAAAGATAGATAGCAGGAGGAGGAGTGGAAGTGAAAGAAGATGGAGTTGGAGGGCAAAGTTGACCTTCCCCACCCAGCAGGAGGTCTGTGCTAAAGACAGAAAACCCCAGGCTGACCTGTCAGCTCACAGTCCGACTACTCTGTGTGCGCTTCATTTAGCTAGACTGACATGCCGAGTGAACCGTGGTCTGGATGTTGGGGGATAGAAGCTGTCTCTCACAGATAAAGTTGGCCTAAAAATCAAACGCGCCATTTAACGTGACTGGCACACTCAGCAAACCATGGTTTTGATGTTGGAGGATATGGATTTTTCTTTCAGTGGTAGAGCTAGTCTAGAATTAAGTGTTAGCCTTTCAAAAAGGCTAAGTAGGCTTAACACTAAAAAAAGACCAGGCTTTTGCTTTTAGACTTTGGAACCCAAAGTCATTAACAGAATCAATATCGTCTTGTGAATCGCCACTTACTTTTGACAGGCTATCATTGTTTTAAGCTTTTTTTTCTTTGTATTTTCAACTGCATTTTTGTTTTTGATTTCTTATATTTTTTTTAAAGCACTTTGCAAACTGCTTTCATAAAGTACTACAAAAATAAATATTATTATTATTATCATATTACACAGAAAAGTTTCTATCATTCAGTCAGTCAGACAGACAGATAAATAGATCTTTCAATGTGGGCTCATTACTTCACCCCACAAATAATCTTTTCTTTCACTTCTTTCACTCGCCCTTTCACAGATGAAGGCAATACAGGAGGCACAGAATGAAAAAGAAGCAAAAAATATAAGTGAACCAGTTCCAAAGGAGGACGAAGTGAATGTCTGCACACATCATGTTGGGAAAGAGCAAAAACATGACAGCGCCAGAGTCCAACAAGATGCATTCCCAGTGGCGTGCCACCTTCATGCCACAGTGCTCCTGGACGAGTTACAAAAACAACGAAAAAAGAAAAAGAAAAGGAAAAAGAAAAAAAAAGAGGAAAAAAGAGGGGGGTAGGGCACTCACGCGACGTCCTCTTCTGTTCCCATCAACAGCTCAACAACATGCTAGCTGCTCAACTCAAGCCAGTGGCAAAGTGACCCAGACAAGGGGAGCACTCTCGTAGTGAAATGAGCAGTACACATGAGGACTATGCTCGTGTGTGAGTCAGAAACAAACATTGAACATGAGTTTGGTTAAATACGGCTGTTGGATTTCACTCAAGGCTCAATGTTTTTCCCAAGATTTTTTCCATTCCATTTTTCCCTCTCTGAGCTCCCACTGGCCACTGATTAATCAATTCACTGGCCAAACTCAAGGTCTTCTTCGCCCTGGGCCTTTGGGCAATCCTTATTGAGAAACGCTGTATCAGTGAGACGCAAGCACAGGGAACAAGGTAAGGTCACATGGGATTCCTCCAACTGCCACTCAGTGGCCCTGCCATCCAAAACATAACAGCAGCAACAACAACAGTAAGTCTCTCCACCTGTCTGCCGATCTCTGGTGAGCTAGAATAGAGTGCTCACTTCAAAGGAAATCTCCTTGCACTGAAATGAATTGACCTTTCAAACAGGAGCCCAGCTCTGACAGAGAGAGACAGTTTCCACGGGGCTGTCCTCTCTTCTAACTCTTATCTGGCCACTGAAGCTGGGAAATGTAACAAATGACAGGGATAGATCAAGACTTATTAGTGTAGTGATTGACGCCACAGATTAACATCATGTTTTATTTTGGAGTTCTGAGAGCTAACATGTCGCCCAAATAACTCTTAGAGAGAGCAGAAAAAATTTGGGACGTTAGTCAATACTCTACTTCCTGTGACATTTTCCATCATTGCTGGAGAGCTGTTTTGACGTCACAGATTGCCAGAGATTTATCTGCAAAACGATCTCTCATTAAGCAAAGGATCTTGAAAATGTTAAACAAACAGCAAGTGAGCAAAATAATTGGAGGCATTCAGAGATAACAAAAGGGCATTATTTTGTCTTGCAATAAGGAGTATCTCTTGTGAATGATTATCACCTTCAATTTTTCTTGTCTTAACCTCAGAGATGCCAAAGTTAAAACTCTAATCGCTAATCTTTAAGAAAAAGGTCTCTGGATGTTTTGTTTGGAATGGTAATGCCTATGTGCCGCTTTTACATTATTTTAACCTTTACATTTCTGAACAACATTCAGAGGAAGCTGCATGATTCTTCAGCTTGTTTTACTGGCTCAGAGAATCTGTTCTTTGTATGCTGTTGGTCTCTCCACTGCACACTCAGATAACCTTGTGGTGCAGACAAAGCAGAGCAAACCCTCATTGCTGCGATACAGCAGCAGTGTAACAATGACAATGGCCTCTCCCTCTGGACAGTAAAGAACAGACATCTATTTTCAATTCAAAGCTGGAGACTTTTTCAGGCATTCTCTTCTTGTTAGATTTACCCTACACATTGGTTGGTGACAATGCACACGGCTTCAATCTCATCTTGTATTCCCATTCAAATCCAAAGGCAATCTCCTACACACAGAACATGATTCCTCCTCATTCCCTCGCTTCCTTCATTCATGCATGCATCAGTGGCATCCCATCGGGAGCGGGTCTTTTTCGTCACTGCGCCATCTCACCATTCAACACACACACTCTCTCTACACAGTGCCAATTAAACCAGAGTCTTCCTTGCAAATGACCTGCAGACATAAAGTGGCACATGTATGCATTTATTCCCTTTTATTAGCTTATCAATATGCATGTGCAGAAACCTATAAGAGCGGCAAATGTCATTTGCATAATTCTCTATAGGCTCCCATCAGAAGTAATAAAAGCAATGAAGATCCCGGTGCTAACAACATTGGTATTTCAGTAACTCAAAAGGTAGAGCTAGGCACCGACACTGCCAGGTTTAGGGGTTCCATCTGACGAACTCAAAGAGTATGAAATGGTAATGAAATCAGGCTGAGTGTACAATACCTCTAATATTCTACAGTATGTATGCCATTAAAAAGAATCTTCACTTCGAGGCACTGAGAAACCAACATCTGCATTAAATTCAATTTGGGAACGCACACCTATGTGCTACATTATGAGCTATTCACTACTCTCTGCAGGCTGACATTAATTAAATCACACTTTTAGTATATACTGTTTGGGGGAGACTTGAAGCACCTATCTAACACAAGTGCATGAAATAAATTTGTAACATGGCTGGCCCGAAAGGAAATTAACCACTAAACCAGGCAGTGTTAATGCCTTGCTCTACAAAAAGGAACCCCAAACACTGGTGGTCCCATTCCCTTGATAGATTGATGGGTGGGTACTCATGACCGACAGATGCAAGGATAGCTCACAAAGGGTCTCATTTATCAAAGTGGCATAAGATCAAATTTGAATTTTACCGAAAGGATCAGTTCAACAAGCCACAAAAAGGTTTTATTTTGATAGACACATTAATTTTCCTTTGTAATGTGATCAACATGAGGGCTGTATTTTTGAGCTGGTGTTAATTTGGCGTTAGGCACTTAACAACAGCGAGTTGAAAATTTTGTCTGGCTTTAAATTAGTTTTGCCCATTTTTTTGCCGTTTTGGAATGTTTTTTTTGTCTAAACTGCGCTTGCCAGTGCCGAGATGGGTGGACTGACACAGGTGGATGTGTTTCTTTTGCGGATCAGTGGCGCTGTGCGATTTTGGTGCCACTTAGGGGTTAATCATCACCTTCGCAGGTCTTAGCGAAAGTGACATGCACTGTGCTATTTTCATTTGTTGATAGAGGATGATATACTTGCTTGTTTCAAACCGATATAAATTCTTCAAGTAAGAGGAATGACTTCTTGCATATCAAAACTATAATTTAAATTTGATAAAAGCGCAAATGCCAGTAAAGCTGGTATTATCTTAAACGTCTGTAGGCCTGCTTAGTTAGATTAAGGGCTGAATTTCACCAATATCTGTCCTTCACAGCTGCCTGTTGGACGTATGACAGCCGTCTCTCATGGTTGATTTAATTTCTATTGCCATCAGAAAGCAATAGGATGGGAACGCTGTTCTATGCAGATTGAAGGAGGTGGTTAAGTAAATTCCAATTTCCACAATTCTCTCTGGAAACTGAAATAATAGGTTATTCCAGTCAGCATTATTATGGGGAGTTGTCAGTTTATTCCCCCATCATGTAAACATGTAAATCATGTAAAAAAGCTATTGCTTGGCTTTTCTCACATTTGTTAATTGCGGCACCATGTGCACATTTTAATACAGAAATGATGAACTGAATGTAAGCATTTAATTTCGGGAAAATCTATGAGGAAAAATACAGGCAAAATATACAGACAACCAAAAAAAAAAATTCCCTGGTAACGCACTTGCAGTATATATTCATGTTTGAGTGCTGTAGTGTCCATTCTGCATGGACTGCGCATGAAGAAAAGAGAAAAGACAGGAGAAGCCTGTCTGATCTCTTCCATTAGAAAATGCCAGTGTGTGTCATGTAGTGGGGAATGCAATGTTTTGAAAGGGAATGAGAGAAGCTGATTTCTAGTGGCGTAAACTCCTGTGCCAACCCACTCTCCCAGATAACACCAGGATAGTGCTTATCACCAAGATAATGCTGGTGTCGAAAAATTGCAAAAATAAGTTGTCCACACCCCAGAGAAAATATTGCCAGGTTTTAATGCTTTGACATGAAAATAGAGCCCAAGGTCTGCTCTGAATAATAAATTGGTGGGATCTATACCTGTGCAAACTCGTTTTTGAGCCTGCACCTGTAGTACGCTTTAAGTCTCCTCTCTAACACTGCTCTCAATAATTATTTTAACAAAAGAATTAATTTACTTAACAAATAAACCTTCACATTTATTCTAATCTCTGCTGGTGAACAGGTGATGCTGTTGCTCTTGTGGTGTGTGATGTACATGATCTTTCAAATTGGCATATTTTTATCACAGTTTGGTTGGATTTTTTGTGTTGGTTGTTGTCTTCTAATAGACGTAGTGTCCTGTACACCCGACTAAACGCTCCTTACAAACTGCTTCAACAGGTGATGCGAGGATGATCTAGATGTCCTGATACAGATGTGTAATGCAAAATACTCATAGGCTATGAATGACCATGTGCATGCTGAATCCTTCTTTTTATTGGCTAAAATCATCATATGGCCACATAATTAAGGGTGTGTTTTATGTAAGTAAATGTGAAGCTTAAATACACATTCCTTTGTATGTCATGTTGATGAATAAACCACATTATCACTAAAAAAAAAAAAAAAAAAAAAAAAAGAAGAAGACAGAAGGCATTTGTAGGTTGCAATGACCTACACTGCAAATGTATGTAGACAGAAATTTCCAAAACTTTCTCAGACAGAACAGGGGTGGAAGTGAACACCTCATTCTCAGAAGCATCTTGAGCTAGAAATATGGTACACTGGCTTCCAGCATTTCTGGTTCCCTCGGTAATGGCCAGACATAAAAGATGTAACAGACAAACAACCTAAGCCACAAACTACAAATGTAATCGCAGCAGAACCATCACTGTATATTTTATGCTCAGACACAAACACATAGAGCTATGTGCATTTATCACTATAGAGAAAAAAAACAACATTGACAATAACAGTTGGCCACCTTAACTTACACACACATTTGTACGGCAAGCTGTTGAAAGTCATCTTTATGACTGCTGATGGGTAAACAATAAAAAGTTTTAAACAAAACCAACAGCTTTTAGATGGTATAATAATAAACTTAATATGAGGGTATTGCTTTAAGTCATGTTATGTTATGTCATGCTTATCTCATGTATGTCTCAAGGACTTTAAAAAGACCAAACCTATCTAAAATTAATCTGCCATCAATTGCAAAACAAAATAATGGAAAATAGTGTGCAGAAAAAATAAACCACAAAGAAACAAAATAACTGCATACTGGAAGACATAGCAGGTCTTTACTCCTAAACACCATGCTTCCATTCACTCTCAATACTGAAGGCTGTTTTCTCACTTGATATCAACCGCTTTGTTTCATGGTGCCGAACCAAATCATTTGCTGAATTAATTTGGCACTATAAAAAAATCAACTGAACCCTTGTTTGTTTGCAAAGTGCTCCATGTTATCAATGTCAGACTTGTAAACAGACTTAAAAATCATAAAAATCCATGTATATAGATGAGATTGCGAACTGTACCATGACTTGTGGATCCAATGACAATGTGGATCCAAGATCCTTCTTTCTAGGAGGGGTCTACTGGTTTAGTGCAGACCTGAGTTAAAAAACAGCTTTCTCAGATAACTAAATGTACCGGTGACAGTGGAGTAAATGGACTCTGGTCCCTCCAACTGGCCTGGTTTGAAAACACCACAAATAAACAATGTCTAAAATGTTACTACAGTAAGTAAAGACCAAATATCACTAATAAAATCAACAGTGTTTCATAGTAACTGTTATGTATTTGTGGTAGAAATCAGAGTAATCTCTCTACTGGACATCTCACTGTGGAGAGAAGATCTTCAAGTAGTCTTAAGTATAATGATGCCCTAAAACAAATGCTGTTACCAAGAATCCGCAAGCTTTAGATAGGTATACGAATAAACAGACTTACACATATATACTTCATTTTGGAAACACAGCTAAGCGTGGAGGTGGTCCTATCCTCCTCATCACCTGTAAATTGGCCATTGATTTGCCTGCTGCAAACTCTCAATTACTTCCTCAGTTCCTTGTTTTTGACATAGGGAAGCTGTTTTAAAGGCCTCATTTAGCCTTTTTCTTTCATTAGATGAAAGCGAGGAACAGACAGATGAAGCAAACAAAAGAGCAGGTATGCTATCGCTCATTTTGGAATGCTGCACTAGATAATGGGACTGGGTCAGTTTGCCACTCACAATTAGTCCTAATCAATCCCTCGGTCAATGGTGGTGAATTGCACTGAAAGCAAAATTCAGTCTTACCAATAGGATAGAGACAGTTCCTCTCTGAATTGGTTCGGAAAAAACACTGCGCTGGCTGAGTGATATTAACCCATTTGGCGGATACCTTTATTGAAAGTGAACTGCAGTAAAACAAATGAATCCTTTCCAGAGAAAAATCCATCCAAAATCACTGTTAATGTCTTTTTATATTTCCATCACTCTCCTACCACGACTTGATGCTTCACTCAGTTACAATCCTGTGAAAGTAGTTCCAGTCTTTAAGAATTTACAGTGAAAAGATCACTGTGTGACCACATATCAAGTGCTAGTATGCAGTATTGAAAAAGAGAAATCATCGCACTTGGCCTACGTGTGGGAGTGACTAGGAAGAAAAACAAATCTGCAGCATAACAGACAATAATAGCATTTGATGATAGCAAATACATTGGGGGGGGGGGGGGGGGGGGGGGGGTTAGATTCCTCAGGGGCATTAATAAATAAATAAATAAATAAAATGATTACATTGGCATTATCCTTAAAAGCTGCAGTAAGCAATTTTCTGACCACTTGAGGGTTTGACAGCACAAACTCCATTTGGAAATGCAAAAGCCACTTCAATCCATAGCAGATTACTTGCAGAAACCAAAAGTATAGTTTTATTTTTTCTTATAAAAATTAATGTATTTTACTCTCACAGGGCCTCTGTTGGATTTCTTGGATTACTTTTTCTTCAAGTCTCAGTTCAAAAATGTGGCAAAAATTTCAGCTACAAGGTAAGCTTTGAATAAACTTTTTCAAGGGGGAGAAGTGGAAGACAAAGGAGGATCTTGTAGCTGGGCCAGGACAGAAATATAATCAAATCAGGCCATAACAACAGGCCAGCTATAAACTGTATGGTGGCAAAACACCTACAGTGACGACTCTCACATTGCAAGGGCTCATTTTACTGCAAGCAAAAGCAGTTCATATTGCTAAATTGCTTTAATACAATGAAGTGTAAATAGGTAGAGTCCTACCTCCTACTGAGCTCAGCCTGCCTCTGCAACTCTACAGTGAATAGCGGCAATTTGCAACAAGGGGCATGGGACGACAACAGAGTAACACGATCAACAGTCATGGCTGAATGGAAATCAATAGCAATAGGACGGCTATTGCTGCTATAAATAGCTTAGCAGGGCTATTACAAGGAAGTGTTTGCTGCTGTGAGAAAGTGGGGTGGGAGGGGGCACATGGATGGTTAATCACCAGGTTTTCATTCTCACTCACAACCAACGTGATAGCCTCTCCTCCATGTTGGAATGGCAGCAGCTGTGATGTGGCAAGCCGTAAAACACAAACACACACACACACACACGCAGACACAACTGGCCATGCACACTCATACGGTATTATGGACGCCCATACATTCAAGTAATTGATGCTTTCACAGGTGCCCACATGTAAACACACGCACACTAACTAACACACCTGTAAACGCCAATACACACACACACACACACACACACACACACACACACACACACACACGCACGCACCTATAGATGCATACAAACGCACAAATGTGCACACAAACATATGTTCACACTCACATAAATAAATCATGGAAACAAATGAGCAGTCACATGGACACAAAGAGAAAAAAAATCACATAGCTGTACACACAGACTTCACATGATTGCTGGCTGAATGTCACAGATTGAGGTTGGAGATTTAATTTCGACAGAAACGATTCCTCTTATCAAGTGTCTGTTTCCCAGATAGCAGCAGTCCAATCTACACGTCTCATTATCTCATCTCACACTGGGCTGGCTGTGTACTGTATATACTGTGCAAGCACTGCGGGATTCTATAGAATACAGAAACCTATCTTCAGCAATGGCATTTACCATAGCTGCAATGTCTTTTAGCATCAACAGATTCCCAACTGTTGACTTGTTCTGTTTGCTCTAACTGAACATTACTCTGAGATGGCTAAATAAACGCTGTAGGTGAACTGGGATCATAAAATAATGAATCCATTACCATCCCTTTAACTTTAGCTGCATTTAAAAGAAACAGATTCATGAGTGTCATCTTTGCAATGTAAGTCACTCTAGATATCAGCTTAAATGGTTAAATTGTGTTTTGAGAAATAACCACATTGAGTGTTGACAGGAGTCACACATGCTGACTTATTCTATTTGCACCCACTATGAATGTCTCAGGATGAGATTAGTCATCTAAATGGGAAAAGTGTGATTTTTAAAATGACTACCTTTAACTACTGAATTAAATACAAAGGGCCCTATCTTGTGCCACCCGCTATCCGCTGCCACGACCCGCTACCCGCAAATTGCGGATTTAGGAGCTTCCGCTATCCCTAAACGGTATCTTGCACCACCCGCTACCCGCTATCCGTTATGCCGACTGCATCATTTGCGCCTGGAGGTGCGTCGTGGGCGTGTTTCATGCGCTATCCCTAAAGTTGCTATCTTGCGCACACACTTTAGGGATAGCGGATAGCGGGTGGTCCTGACCACCCGCTATCCGCTATCCCTAAAGTGTGTGCTGTTAGGAGAGCGCGCCCAGGCGGCTTCAATGCGCGCCCCGTCGGAGCCTCGCCACGCACACGGTCGGACTGATACCGGGACGCCGCCGGAATGGACTGAGTATATTACTCATATAGACTGTTTAGAGGAAAGACTGTTTTAATTGGACACTTACGCCAGCACGTTTTATTGTTTTATCATAAGCCAGCAGCTGTGCTATATTTTTATTTTTAATATTTTATTTGCCCAATCTACCTTGTCAATAAATTAGTTTACACATAGTTCCACCTCTGCCTCTTGTGTGTGTGTGGTGTGGCCGGGGATTTTACTCAATCAGTACAACCTTGTGACACGTCCACTTGGACACATGTGGCTCCACCTCCCGAATTAACTCGCCTATAATATAATATATAATATGTATATAAAGCCAACTTGCTTTAGCCTCAGTAGAAGCCCTGAGAAAATCTACATTCCTCTCTCCATCGCGGGTTTAGGATTTAGGATTTAGGATAGCGCATCCTGCCCTTAAAGGCAATGGCACCTGGCACACTGATTGGTTTAACTGGCGTAACGCCCAAAACACACCTATGCATAATATAGCGGGTAGCGGAGGTGTTTTGCGGATAGCGGGAGGTGCACAAGATAGCAACTTTTACGGGGGAACGCCTCTTCCTAAATCCTAAATCCGCAAATAGTGGGTTTAGGGAGTCTGGCGCAAGATAGGGCCCAAAGTGCCAACGCTGCCTGCTCTTGACATGGTTTTCCGTAATGAGGTCAGAGATAGACAAGTAGTACTACTATTTTTTACCTGAGTCATTAACCATTAGTCACAGGCACTAAATGAAAACATCTCCTCTCTCCATGAAAAGAAACCCAAGTCAAAATAAAATCTATATGCCATTTAGCAAATACTTCTTTTTCTCTAGAGCATCTTGGAGTGCCATGTGAGCACTTTTTTTTTTTTTTTTTTTTTGCATGGATGAGCCAAGTAGATACTGAAGCCGTTACCCTGACAGTGGTAGCAATACCTATCACCAACATCAGGTTTCAAAATGTTTCCAAATGTTTCAAAATGTGGCCTTTGTGGTTGATTGAAAAAATCTTTTGGGGTTTGAATTGTGTTTGTATTTTGTACATATTTTTCCCACTTTTTTAACATTAATTATTACACACTCCACTACTGGTAAATGATGGGAGAGTTCAGTGCCTAGTTAAGGGCAGTTTGACAGTAATAATGAGGGAGGGAAGAGAGTTATTTGCTTGCCTGACCTCACAATCTATCTAGGAAATCAGCTGGGCCTCAAGACCACTCGTGGTTGAGGGAAGGCCAAGCATTTCCCACACTATCCCATCCCTGATTTTCACAGTCAACTGAGACTTTGAACCAGGAGACTTAGCCAAGCCAGCTGTTGAAACAAATATGAAAAAATATGAAAAGGGTGGGCCATGTTCATTTGGCTTCATATTCAAGGTTCAAGGTTCAAGGTTACTTTATTTGTACCCGTACGTAGATTTTGTTTGCAGTGAGCAAGGCGGCCTCTTTTTCCACAAACAAAACAACAGCTCAAAGACAAGACATGACAGGTACAAGTGACAACTGTGCTCACTACTAAAAGGGTAAGCCACAGTATAAAAATAAGGTTTAAAAAAGCCATTGCTAAAAACAAGGTAAATAAAAACAATGTATATACTTGGTTTTAACAGCTATCTTGAGTAATCCAGTCACAAGTGGTGAGCATTAAGTACAGGTCAGGGCCTCATAGGGCCATATAGTATTTGTAGTATGGTCGCCTGCGCACCCTGATGGCTCTCCCAAAACATCAGAGGGCCTCCAATTAATTGGCTTTGTGGCAGGAGGGAGTGTTTGATAGAAGAGACTATTCAAGGTGAAACTCAAATTTGACAGGGGAGCAACATTAAAAGAATTGCTTTGATTTTGAATTACTGGATCATATAACTAAGGATATACAAAACCGAGCGGAATTAGATGCATTACAGCTAAAACAAAACAAAACAACAACAACAACAAAAAAAAAACATAACCTTTGTGATAGCCTCATGTTTTTATACTTTTCTGTTAGATCTGCGGCCGTGTTTACGTCTACAGTCAAGCTAAATTTTAAGTCACATAAAGAACAAGAAACAATGTGAATTAGGATTCCATCAACTGTTTTGGAGCTAATAAACTAGGCTGTGCAAAAGGCATCATTTTGTCAGGGATATGTTTTATGCTGTCCATCAGAAGACGGTGACAGGGCTAACAGTTAATAACTCGTGAGTGAAATGTTCTCCACGTCAGAACTTATTCAAAAGTTTTTTTTTTTCAAAGTTAAGGACATTTTTTCTAATTTTGCCATTTACATGAACCTCTTCAAATGTGATACTTAAATGCACATAAAAATATGCTGACACACAGCTTTGTGTTTGTGTTTGTTTCACTGTATGAGCTACTAAAATTTTCCCCTACTCGGCTGAAACTGGAACATGCTTAAGGTATGCCTCCTTCCCAGCTTCTGCATCACTGGCCCACAGCTTTCAAATGTGCAGATAAAGACAATTTTGATGCTTTTAATAACTACCCATCAGGGTAATTTGTAGCAAAAAAAAAACAAAAAACAAAAAACAAATAACAAAGAAAACATAAAAAAGGGGATTCTTCCATCTTTCACAATGGTTTCAGTCCATCGTAAATCAACGCCTTCCTCCGATCGTCCCCTCAACTACAAGTGGAACTATTTTGTTGACTGGTGTGTACTTACAGGTGAAGATGACCAGGGCGGAGCGAAGCAACAGGTCAACAGCCATCTTCCACCTCTCCTCCACACGGGCCACCACCGCAGGAATAAGGATCTCTGCCGGAACGTAGAACTGAAGGGCAAAGGTTATGAAAATGCCAAAGCTGTAAAGCAGCTTCACAACCTGGTACGTCCTGGAAGAGGAAGAGAGAAAAGGAAACAGAGTGAGAAAGAAGGAAAAAAATAAATAATGTGTGTGTGTGTGTGTGTATATACACACACACACACACACACACACATACATACACTACTCAAAAAGTTAGGGATATTTGGCTTTTGGGTGAAATTTATGGAAAATGTAAAAAGTTCACGCTACAGTGACATTATATCATGAAAGTAGGGCATTTAAGTAGAAGCATACACTGGTGATTTCCTCATCTCAAACAATTTCTTGAAACAAAAGCCAACAACAGTGGTGGATATAGCACAACAAAAAATGTCAGTGTCAATAACTTGTCATGTGCCCTTGAGCATCAATTACAGCTTGACAATGACGTCTCATGCTGTTCACAAGTCGAGTTATTGTCTGCTGAGGCATGGCATCCCACTCTCCTTGAAGGGCGGCCCTCAGGACATTGAGGTTCTGGGGTACAGAGCTCCGAGCCTCTACACGGCGACTCAGCTGATCCCATAGGTTTTCTATGGGATGCAGGTCTGGAGAAAGTGCAGGCCACTCCATTTGAGGTACCCCAGTCTCCAGCAGCCGTTCCCTAATGATACGACCTTGATGAGCTGGAGCATCAAACACCTGATGTGAATTTTGCCGTTAAACTCCTTGTTAGAGAACAGCAACTTGTGCAAAAAGTACTGAAACATTGAACAGTTGGAAATGTGCATTCAAAAGTTTACAGAAGGTCACATTAAGTTCACCTGTAAAGATTATAATGCATTTTAGGATCATCCTGAAATTTCACCCAAAAGCCGAATATCCCTAACTTTTTGTGAGTAGTGTATATATATATATATATATATATATATATATTTATACACACACACACACATTTACAATGGTAGGTTAAACACTGCACTGGAACACAGGTGCTCAGCATAAGATTTCAATTTCCTCTTCAATCTACTTCAAAAAACCTATGACAAGATGAACCTATGACAAGATGACAAAATAAAAACCAAACACTGATTATGCTCTGCTCTTTTTTTTTTTTTTTTTTTTTTTTTTAAACACAGAGGCTGGTAATTATAGTCTTTCAGTTTTCAAGCTCATTCAGCGGCCAAACTATTCCACTAATTAGCCGAATCATTCCAGTCAGGGGAGGCATCTCACAAGACGACTCCTGCAGCAGTGATGATAGTAACAAGTAATGAGCAAGCAAATCTAATCTGAGCTTTTAGTTTGACTAACTTTATTATCCCTAAAAGGGAAATGGGTTTGCAGGAAGGAAAAAAAACAAAAAAAAACAGAGGCTGAGCTTTTTTATCTGAGGAAGGAAAATGGTTTTAATCAAAACTTTTAGGGGCTGGACCAGATGACACAGGATTTGTCACAAAGTTAGTTTGCCCTCTGCACGTAAAGTTTGTTCCTAATCTTCTTATAAAGGATATGTCCGGAGATTGATGAGCTGCTAATCATCATGTGTTGGGCTCTGCAGAGAGGACACTGCCTATTAGCACACCATGAGTCCTTCCGCTATTGCTCTAAACCTAACCATCTTAAATAATAATCCTTACTTAATTGCATATGCAAAATATTAAATATCCTGTTTCTTATTCTCTATCACTAACAGATATTGTGACAGTCTGGTGGGGACACCAGACTGGGACACCTGAAGAAGCTTCTAGGATGAGAAGTGAAACATCTTCAAGAATACACAAACATGTCCATCTGCCCTCGATTCAATTGTATTTAGTTTATCATGACCTGGATGACTGAGAAACGTCACAGATAAACTGGTCATAGTCTTAAATGGATGACAATCTTGTTTGTGTTGAGTATGCCTAAACTGATCAGCGTCTCAGGGTGAAATTTTAATCAGTCTGGCTGAAAAATAAGAATGTCTGCTCTCAAATTACATTAACAAAACTTTGTTAAACCTCCTCATGTTCAATTTGCAGCTGCACCCAACAGGATAGGATGTAATCTACTGCACCATGGGCTGAGAAGAACCTTCTTCTGTAATGTACATGAATACATCAACATCCACAAAGTCAACAACAGCAAAATCAGAAAAGCACACCAAGCCTTGAAGTCTGGCAGCCTTCCTTTAAGGTACTCTTACGCAGACTGGCAAACACTACAAATCAGTTTGCACATATCAGTTTGTACAATAATGATGTCAGCTTACCAGCAGTTAGGAAGGTTGAGTGTGATACTGCCTGCTATATCATTTCCAAAACACATATAGCCTATGGTGCCCAGGCTGATGTACAAAAAAGTAACAATTCCCATGCCCAGGTACAAAACCAGGTTGAAGCTCTGCGGCCTATGCATCTTATTCTCCAGGGGAAGGACCTGCAAAATTGAAAGGCAGAGACAAACAGATTGTAACAGGACAACAGATAAAAATGAACTGATGATTTGTGGGTGCTCATTCTCCGCTTTCGGGGATGTTGTTATTTGTTGAGATCTGAAGAACACTAGAGTTTACAGCAATTCTTCATGATCAGTGAGAAGTATAGGATTACTGATTCTGGTGAATTAGGCAATTTGTAACCAGTTCTCGATATGCAGCCCTACTGTCGACCAAAGCTTATTTACCATCGGTCTGAGGCTGTCTTTATTTTCAAGTGGAGTTGGGCAAGAATGTAGACAATGAATTAAAATGTTTTTTGAAGAACTATGAGGAAATTTTGAAATGTGATTTTAATTGGAGTTGTGGAGTATCAGCGCAGGGGAGTGGAGTCTCCTGGGAATAAAAAGGAAAGGGAAATGGCGCCAACTTGGAATAGTGGTGGAGGGAAACTACTGTACTGTCATCTACTCTGGACATAGAGACCTAAGAGGTTCTGGTGATTTGCAGTTGAGCCAAACCACAGCTAAGGAGCTCCTCTCTCACCGGGAGATGTGAATGGAAGTAGGAACAAGCAGGAGAGCCCTGAAATTCCTCCATGGGGTTTGGATTGGAAAGACAGGTTGATTCAGAGAGTTGAACTGACTGCCTGTTTATTGTTTAAAGATGTGAAGAATTCCCCTGGAGCTGAGGTTCCCAAACTTTTCATACCGTGTACCACTATGTGCCAAACCAAATTTCCCAAATACCACCAAAGTAGATAGTTATTATTGTTCATGTTATGTCGGGCGTAACGTCACATCACCCTATGTAAGCACAGGCAAATTTTAGTTCAAAAATGTTTAAACAAATAAAAACTATGTTGTTTGGGCTAAAATTATTATTATTATTATTATTATTATTATTATTATTATTATTATTGTTATTATTTTGGTTTTAAGTTAAGGATTTGGGCCACTTGGAGTGTCATTGTTAGGCCTTTCAGCAAGGCTCTTGCATACCACCAGGTGGGGCCTCGTGTATGTGGTATGTGTACCAAGGGTACACATACCACAGGAATCACTGCCCTAGAGGAGATAAAAAACAAAGAACTGACCAACTGAGAGGACAGTTCCTTGAATGGACAGAGTGTAAGCTTTTGTCTCCAGGTTGTGTCCAATAAACTGCTACATTTGTGATCAAAAAACAACTTGTGTGTCTTTCTTGGGATTTGTACCTCTTGGTCAAGAGATGCCACATGTAAGAGAGAATACGAGCACTCTGAGTACAACATACAAAACCCAAGACAGCCTCTGGAAATAGTCTCTCAGGAAACAATTTCCACTCCCCTGGGCTGATATTCCAGGGTGTGTTTTTTGTGGTAAAATAAAAGATAACATTGTATTAACATTTGCTGTTATAGAGATATACAATGTGAAGTACAAGAAGTACAAGTAGAGCTGAATTTGCTTTGCACCTCAGGCATAGATTCCTGGTTTCTGACAATATGATCTTCATTTATAAGTCCTTACAATGATCACATATGTTTTGTTTGTTTGTTTGATTGTTTCCACAAGCCCACCCCACCTTTTTTTTTTATCTCACCTGGTCAATATCTTAATTTTTTCTATTCAATTTCTCTTTTCTTTGAGTGTATTATTATTAGTGTGTGCTGCTAAGCCATTCAATCAATGCCTTGTTCATGTGGACGCTTCTTATATGAGGATTAATTTGGCCTTTAACGATTATGAATGAATGAACCCTAACCATGCCAGGATCATGCAACCCATCTGCTGTTTTGTTGTGGCTTTTTCCCTTTATTGTCAGGAGAGCGGGGATTTATAGGAAGGACAAGGTAGACAGAGCAGAGGTGACATGCAACAAAGGGCAGGGGCCAGATTCGAGTCTGTGCCCCTATGATTAGGACTTTGCCTCATGATACACACTCTACCAGCTGAGCCACCTTGGTGCCTGACCTGTCGGCTTTTATTCCACTCTCACCATCCTTCACTGCGTCACATTTCCTTTTCTCAGCAGTTACAGTGGAAATAAAAGTGTGCTCCTACTTGTAAGGGTGTTGATGCTTTCGCGTTTCATTTTAGACTTAATTTTAGACACTGTGAGAAACACTGAGATGTCTAAGCAGGTGTGTATGTCAGTGTGTGATTATGTGTCTGTCTTCTATAAGTCCTCTATATGGGATTAAGACTGACATGGTGACGGTTGGTTACCACTCCCATCCTTACCTTTCTTCTAGTTGCCTGTGTGATTTGAAATCAGTTAGAAATCTTACTGATAATTTTCAAATGCCAACAGGCCTGGTTTCTAGTTACTTTTCTGACTGGTTAAACCCCTATGAGCCTGAGAGCAGTCTGTGATCCTGAGGTATGGTTCTCCTCACTGTTCCAATCTCATCACCAAAGAGTTTTTCCATTAAGGCCCTTTGTAATTTCCTGCAAGAGGATATCAGGCTGGCAAAACTAATATCATTGCTCATTGTATCATGTAGTTACATAATAAAATTTTGTTTTATACAACAGCATTTTATTAGTTTGGCTGTTGCTCCCTCTTTTAATTTTCTTATCTCTGGATCTAAAGGTTGGTTACCTTGTATCCCTGTTTTTATTATTATTGCTTTTTATTCAACCTTTCAGCCCTACTTTTTACCTCAATGTTTTCTAGCACAAGGTTAACTTTACCTTGTTTAGTAAATTATGTAATGACCCTGTTTTTGTGCATATTATCAAAGTCACATACCACTCCGATTCCCTCAAAAGCGAAGATGGCCATCCCAAAGAAGAGTGGGTAATCTTTGGCACGCCCCACTTTTGGTAGATCGATGGGGTATTTGATGTTCTGTGAAGAAAACAGGAGAGACAAAGTAGAGTATAATTTGTTTCTCACATCTTAAAAATAACATGCAATAAATAAAAATAGCTTGTAATGCTACAGGCCCTTGCATATGTTTTGGCACTATCTGTGTATGTTCTATGCTGTTTACCTCTGTCTAAAGGAGGGAAAAAAACATCAAACACAATGTTATATAGTTGGTGATAAGAAATATAGATATGTTGTAATACAGGAAAAAGATACTAGCAATCACCACAGTCCTCTGGTCTCTCTCTTTTTCCCTGAGCTGGGAGGGTTGCTAACTAATATAGGGCTGTAGTCAAAACAACATGTGGAAACCATTATTCCCCCTATGCAAGACCACTGAAGCCTCCCATTCTGTTTTCTCCCGGAGCTAGATGGTTAAAGGAACCATGGACAGACAGACAGACATACTGATAGATAGATAGACAGATAGATAGACTCTGTTTTTGCAGGACTATGTTAAATACTGAGCTCTGATGGGTCAGAACATCAGTGAAAACATTTTGAGGTCTGTTCCTGCTGAACAACAGATCACTGTTTGAGACATTATATGACTCCGCAATCTCACTGCAAAGTTACATTACCTTGTGATGAAATCATGTCAAATCAATATGTTATGTCAAATGGCCATGGTCTGTGTTAAGAAACCATGTGATAAGTGGGATAATGAACATGGATCCCGTCATTAGTGCAAGATAAACCCTGGCAGGTTGACTCAAGGCCTTCAGGTGAGCTGCTGCTATACATCACACCTTACATATCACTGGTAAGACAATCTCACATTCCTCAAGGGTGCTCCCACTAAATGATGATCTAAATTAGACTTAACAGTGGCAGGAAAATTAGTATGATCAGCTGGACTTTCAGCTGCCTAGAATTTCTTTACTCCATCGGGGAAACCACCTCAATAGTGTCAGTTTAATTTTGGATTAGGGGTGTAACCATACGTTAGTTAGTTGAATGTTAGTGTGCGATGTGGTTCGATATGTGATACTAGGCTCATAATGCAACACAGTCACAGTTGTAGAAACCATGATAATCTACAGAGTAAATTTGTTTCTTCCCTTCTTTAAGTGAAGAATGATACAGCAAAGTAGGATATGTCTGTCTACTTTGACTTGTGATATGAACTGTGATACAAATGTGTACTCTTGTACTCAGCTGATGCTCTATATATGATTATAACCATAAGATATCAGTGATTTTTCTGATAAATATTTTGCCTCCACAACGTACCTTCTGACTTTTTTTTAATCAAGATACACTGTGGCGAGATTTATTACTGCATTCTTCAATTGGGTTGATGCATATTTCATTACCATTATTGCATATTATATGTTCAAAGGTACTTTTTTGGACTTTTTTGCAGAGCTTTAACATGCTCACAAACACCATAAGTCTCACTATTGAATCTTTGAAGGGTTTTGAGACAAAGAAATTGCTTTTTTTTTCCAAGGCAAGGCTGTTTCTCAGAAAACACGACTGCTACATATCTGTAAAAGGCAGATGCCGTATGATGAAATACTCAGTGACCGGAAAACAGGTAATCTAGAGCATCTGTCGCTAACAGTTGTCCTCTTATCCATAACAACCCTAGAACCCAATCAGTACACAGAGAGAAAAAGACCACCAGCCAGCCATTTCCAACTAAATGGCTGGTTGTACAGATAAAGACTAACCACAATAGATCCATTCATTGCCTTTCTGCAGCTGAAAAAAGCCCCAACTGTGAAGTTTTACACATTCAATCTAACAAACCTTAGAAGTTACTGGGTGGCATATACTGCTTCTTTGGATGCAGATTCCCATTTGAAACATATTTTTATACTGCTTTATGAATCAGTTTCCCCCCAACCTTTATAGATGAAGGGAACATCGACAGTCATCGAGAGTCATTTTTTTTTAGCAACGTCCTGCTTCACAGTATTACAGTTCCACACTGGGAGCTGCCCTGCACAACCACAGTCTTCTGCTGTCGATCATGGGGGGCAGCTACACTTCAGCAGTTGCAAATTCAATGATTCACTTAAGTACCCTTTGATGGTGGTTGCTGAAGTAGAGCAGTGAGTTACTCATTCACATAAAAGGCTTTTTTCCCCAACTTCTGAGTCAACTTGTAAGTCAGGGAGGAAGATGGGAGAAAACCTCATGGCTCACGCACATACATTTCTTCTAGATACTTGCAGGGGCTGGCCAAGTGTATACAACTGTCTAATGGTGATGGATGCCTGCAATCATGTTTGGCAGGTAGAGGTGGATTTATGTGATAAGTTATTAGCAATTCTCTTTATCAAGTTAGTCAGCCTTTTACCTGCAAAACATGAATGCAGACTTCCTTCACTATTAGGGAACAGTTCAATGCAATGGCCCACAGTAGACCTATGAGTTATACACAGGGACCAGCATGTAGTATGGTCATGTAGTCTGGAGGCCAACGAACCACTGTGACTGATTGTGCTTGCGACCAAAGGTTTTATGGTTCAAAACTATGGACCTGCTGTGAAAACATGGGTGGGAAAAATGGAGGAGCAATGACGCCCACCCCCACTTCCCTTAACAACTTCTAGTGATGTCTGCAGCTCCCAGTGGGAATGAATGGAATTCTATGGATGTATGAATGAGGATGGCGCTGACACACAGCACTAATCTCAATGAACTTTCGATGAGTAAATAAAGGCTGACAGAAAAACCTTTGATGCTCCTGTTCAGCACAGTCCTTACCTTGAGCGAGTAGAAGTAGATGAGAACCAGGCTGGCAGACATGACCAGGTTGGCCAGCAGAGAAAAAGGGGCCAGGTACTTCAGGTTGGGCGTGAAAACCAGCAGAATAATAGCAGGCAGGAAGCAGAGCATGTAGAGGCGGGTGTCAAAGCTGGGCACCAGGATCTGGGTCTGGTTGGTCTGGTTTACGTAGCAGTCGAAGGTGGTGGCGTTGGATGCTTCCACCACCTGTCAGAGGCCAGGGGAGGAGGCAGACAGTGTGGTAAATGTATTCATGAGAGGAAGAAGGGAATGGATTTTATAACAGATTTTTCATCTGCAGAGTTTTCATGAAGCACTGTTGACATTCACCAAAGCCATAGAATCTGAGTTAATTCTCATTTGTGCTAAGAAGCCTGGCTTTGATGTCAAAGGGGTGACATGAGGTATGTTGTTGGGGTTATCAAGACCTCTCCAATCACAGGTGCTTGGATGAATCAGATCCACAACACCATTGTAAGGATCATCAGGAAATTCTGCTGTCCCAGAAACACCCTCCTCCATACCTGTTCTCCACACTGATCACACTCTGTATTCATCTAAACTACTGTGAAACAATACTTAGGCTTACATCTAATTCACAACATTATAGACAGGTGTATGACAAAATGATATACAGAAAACAAAGGATGCAAAATAAAAAAAAAAAATTAAAAATAAGAAACAATCTTAAAAATGAGAGAGAATAAGTAAATAACAAACTCCTGGAAATGTTTGCTTATCCTATGAAATTTACATGATATTACATTCTGGCTGGTATGGTAGATGTGGCAGCTTGTGGTGGTTGAAGAACCATGGTGGACAGATAGCACCATCTACTGGTCAGAAACAGTACCACACAGATGAAGACCATCTGGGACACCATCTACTTAAACAGCAAGAAATACGGCATCTTGCCAAATGCACTGCAGCCTGTGGCTGACGGTTTTGAGGAACATATGTGATCTGCATAGGGTGTATGACATAGTCATGCAAACATGCACACTGAATCATATATTCTACTTGAATAACACAATCAAGTGCAAACAGTGATCTCTCTTTTACAGGTGGTAACAGATAATACATGCACATTTTTGGCATTCTGCTGACATTCTTATGCAGTGTGAGTTGCAGGTGTGTGAGTTGAGGTCAACAGTAGAACAGCATTCAATTCCTAAATGGCCAACATTACAAGATGCTAACAGCACGGTGGTCATGGGTCAAAGGTCACAGTGCCCTGATACTAAATGCAACAAATATTCCTGTGATTACAGAATTTAAAAAAGTGCTTGGTTAGAGTTAAGTAAAAGCTAAGAAGAGATAAGGTCAGGAAAACGACAGTGGGTCAACTGGGCTGGATTTTGAGAAAAATCACTTTGGACTTATATCCAACCTTGGCTAATTATATCATGATGCTCTACATATTATTCACTTTATCATCATGCCTCATGTTGTTTTGTCATGTGAATAACTGTGTTTGCTTGTTCCGTAACAAAAAAAAAAAAAAATAAATAATAATAATAATATATATATATATATATATATATATATATATATATATATATATCATCAATACAGATGAGATAAATCTGAATTTACATCATGTGCATGTCTGAGTTCTCTGTATCAGTGAACACTTCTTCAGCTCCAGCTAGGAGACTTTCCTTTGTATCTTCATGGGTGCGCGCTGTTACATGGGCAGTAATAATCATGCATAATTTGATGTACTTCAGTTCGTCTTGCTATAGCTGTTGTGTGGAAATGACATTTCCCTGCTCCAATGACAATTTATGGACATTCCCACCACTGTTGTGTAGGCCATCCACATCTAATCATACCCAATGTTGTTTGTGTAGTCATATTTCAGAACAAGACAATAAAACCTGTCTGTTTTCTAAGTGAGTACATATACGTAAACAATAATGTTACTGAAAATAATTTAAATGACTTACTTTCCTTTATCGTAATTGGGGTAAGGTCATAATAACAACAGGTAGAGTGGTAAAGTACTGGGTTGTATTGTTTCCTCGGTATTATGTGAGTCCACATGGTGGCGAAATGTCCTCATTAGTTGCTCTGTAATCCAGAATAGTGTGTCTTCCCATTCACTTCCATAGCATGGCAAAACAGATGTCAAAATAACACTTTTGTGTTTGAGAGTGCCTTGTAAATAGCAGGTTCATATGAGCCATCTAATATACAAATTCTGGTACACACTCTGAGACAATAGGTGGTGATAGCGTACATACAACATCCAAACTATTTAGAAAAAAGGAGAAGAAAAAGTAGAACAGGAACAGGGGCCAAACAGATGTCCGTAACCCTTCACTTGGCTAGTTTCACCATGCTAGTGTTTGCTCTTCAGCTGCCGACAGACTGCCTGCCCACAAATATTCATGCTACTTTATTCATTCTGAAAGGGTCTGAATGAGCTCAAATGATTTTCATTACGTTACATTTCTTGGTTGTGGACAATTGCAAAGATTACACAGATATTAATACCCAAACAATGATGTGCTACGTTTTATTTATTGTATTCATTTTATTTATGTTAATGAAATTGCTTCCTCTAAATGCAAGTAAATTACTGTGTATCCTTTTTTCCTACATAGGAGAGCAAAACAGAATGAACAACATCAGAGGACCAAAGAGCTGAGGATCAAGCATCAAATGCTTGCATTCAAAGAGGGACACCAGGGACCATTAAAAGATCATCTTTGAAATATCAAAACTCTACATATTCTGTTTAGAGTTCATATGATGGTTCATTTTGGAAAGAAAGTACACAGACTGTCAGTGAATAAAGACAAACGGAATTCTGAAATTCTGTATGCTAGTGTCTGTTTTATAGACATGACAGAAAATGCCTCCTGTACAAGGTTACCATGGGTCAAACAAGGGGGAAGATGAGGGTTCTTGTCATCGAGCACAGGCCTCCAAACAAGGAGCAGATCAAACAGTTACAGCTCCAATAATTTGTTTGAGAGGCAACAACTTTTATGTCGGTATGAACAGGCAAAGCTAGCTGCTGTTAGTGCACTGATGTGTAGTGTATGTGCACAACACATCCCTTATGTTGTCAGAAGTACCTCTTTATTCCAAATAAATGGCATGAACGTACAAAAGCAATGGATCAAGAACTTTCCTCATTCAGAAACAACCTCAAGTAATTCTGTCAGCCAATAATCTCTACTGACTGGAATTATACTGACTGTATATGATTTTGGCGTTGAATAATGCTTCAAGAAAGAAAGCTACAATTGCTCTTCTTCCGAGACTCAAATATACACACCCTGTGTACACACACAATGTGCATGTACACAGCCCTGTAATGGGCAAATACAAAAGGTAAATAAGTAGTTAGAGGAGTTACTGGAGAAGCTACACTGGAGGTGTTGCCATCGATGTCATGTCAAATCAATGGAACACCTGTTACACAGGCTGAATGCAACATCATTAGTGTCTGACACCTATGTCCTGAAACAGTATTACTGATATTATACAGAAAGCAACAGGCATACATATTTACTTTCTAAATAAGTCATTCATCATCAAAATGGCAGCTTTAAGATACAAGAAATTAGAGGTAAAAAGCAGAATTGACTATGACAATTCAGTGAAAAATAAAAGTATTTCACTGGGACAGACTACCTTTCATGATCAAATTTTAAGTGTCAGCACGGCCAGTGTTTGTCCTGCCCTGAAACTAATGTGGAAAATGGTCAGTGGCAATGTAAAGTATGAACAGTAAATGCATACAGGTGTGTGAGTGTGTGTGTGTGTGTGTGTGTGTGTGTGTTTCTCCTGACCTGCTTGACATTGTCACTGAGGAAGACAAAGTAGGCACAGCAGAAGCCCAGCTGGGTGATGATGAGAAACAAATTCACAGTCCGCCTAAGACAGAGAGAGACAGAGGAGGAATGTCATCCTTACAAATCCAGCCTGAGTTCAACCCTGCTTCTTTTCACAGTTGTTTTAATCACTCACCCAGGGGTGTACACTCACCACCAGGGTCAGAGAGGGTGTTTTCACACTTATTTTAAACCTGGGTTGAAGAGACATGCATTTTTCAATTTCTCAAATATGATGTTATTGAGGGGTTATTGAGAACCGTCTAACCACTGTAACCCAGTATATCACTGTGAAAAGCCTGTCTGCTGATATTTCTGCCTAGATGCTTACAAGCTGTTTCACCATCAGACCAAATTGCTCTTGAAATTTGGGCTAATTATATTTACCAGGTATTACTGTTAACCAGAATAACACCAATTTACTTGTTGTCATATTAACATTAGCTGCTGTGATCTGTTCTTCCACATGCTGTCAACCCGGGCTGAGCACAACCATGCTCATTTTATTTTTCACCGCAGGAAAACTGCGTAAGGCAGGTTGGATTCATCTCAGATTGAAAGTTTCCACACCAAGGTGAAAATGAATGTGAAACTGCCTGTGCACTTACAGTGGGGTCACCAGGGGTTAAAAAGGCGAAACTGAGAGCATCTGAATTTGAAGGAAGTTCCTCTGAGGCTGACTCCTTGTCGCCTCATTGTCTACAATAAATGTGTTTTACATACACACACACACACACACACACACACACACACACACACACACACACACACACACACACAGATACATACATACACACATTAGTCTAAGCACTTTTCTTACTTTCCCCAGTGTGAGTGTCTCCTCAGCCACACAACATTTTCCATTCCATACTGCACCGCCTCGCCGTAGGTGAGAGACGGCTTGTTCATCCTGGATAGACAGAAACATATTCAGACCTTGTTATTTTTTTGTTCTATTCAACTAGAAAGACTTAAAGTAGAGAATGGACACAAGAAGTGAAACAGCTACTAGACGCAAAGAAGCTGGCGTTTGCTTCATTTCAATTATATTTATAAAAGAACCAGTTCATGGATAAAACGTTCACACACCTGGCTCTGCATTACTCTGTGTGTGTGTGTGTGTGTGTGTGTGAGTGAGTGTGTGCAATCCCTATCATATTTAGTATGGAATTACGTTCCCAACCTCTATTTGTCCATATAAGAGCTTTGCCAAGTTTTATTCTTTTAAAGCTCCACTCTGTTTCACCAACTTTGAATAACTGAAGGAAAACTCATTACAGCAGTTGAGAATGAAGATGTAGGTAGAAGAATATAACAATTGTCATTCAAAAAAAACAACAACAACAACCAACATCTTTATGTTGATAAAATGTCAGAACAGTGACAGTGACTACATTCTACACTGACAGATTTGACTGGATCTGGAGGAATGTATTTCACTACTGGCCAGCTTGGAAACAGATTCCCTCACTGTGTGATCTTTGACACAATTTCTTGCATTTTTTCCTCTTATGGCTTTTGAAATTTTTTGGAAGATTTTTCGAGCCACATTGGATAGTATAGAGCTTGGTAAATACAGTCTGTAAGTCACTATGACTATGACCGTGTGAGTAAGGGCCCACTCACATTGGCAAGTTTGAGCCCGTATCGTGCTAAAGCCAAAATCCCCCCCTCCCCAGTCCCCGGCTGGCCTGCACTCACATTACCTTTTTCCCAAACGCGCCCAAGCACGATTGCCCCCGGTGTGCACGTCATCACGTTGAAATAGGACAACAACAGGCATGGCCCGACGTCATTATAAATCAATGTAGTTCAAATACATCATGTCTTCCTTTTAACTAAAAAACGTTTTTGGTCCTTTTAATCAGACATGGGATGTTTATTTACCTTGACAGTTTCGGAGGTAACTTCCTCCTCCTTCAGAAAGGTCCAGCTGACAGCCGGAGCGGCACCTGTCAGATCCGGCAGACCGGGTGACCGGGTGGCCGCACACCGCGCGGTGCCGCGGCCAGTGCCGGCCGGTGCCGACGCGGTGCCGGCCAGCACCAGGTCTGCCGGATCTCCGCACACAGACTGCTGTACTTTCATTATAAACCGACTTTTGTTTATACGCGGTTGCAGCAGCACAACAGACAGCATGGTTGATTATTGATTGCGCAACGCGGCCATTCGACGGTAATCGCGCTGCGCACATTAATCAGTTTTGCAGAGGCAGGAGGAAAGTTGCATGATTTACATCCGCGCACTGCGTGCGTGACCGTGCATGTGCTCATGTACGCGCCCGTACCGTGCAGAAGCACACCCCTTCCAACCGTGCCAGAGCGGGGGAAGTGTACTGTATTCAAGCACGATACGGAGCGATCACACTGGTCAAAGAATCCGGATTTTAAGGGCAATCGTGCTTGGGCGCGGATCAAACTTGCCAGTGTGAGTGGCCTCTAATAGAGGAGGTGATGTGAAACTGACTCTTCATGCAAAATGCAAACCTCAAAACAGGAAGCCTAGAGAGAAAGCTAAGCACTTCTCTGATGGTCATTTGACACGTTTTTTTTTCTCACTCTTTTAGGTTGGGTTGTTTCTACCAGGTCATGGGGTTTCTTTGTCTTATCTGTTCAAATTTTTTGTTTGTACTGATGTGCAAATAAAACGAAATGAAGAACTGGAAACACTGGTCTGGTTTCCCGGTGGTGAAAATCACAGCCAAGTCTCAGGGAATGGGCGTGTCTTTGCAGCCAAGTCTCGACCAAGCAAGAGAATGTTGCTGTGGAAAAGACCGGAAAAGCAAAGCAACCAACTCAGGTCTACAAGGACGACTTGGTAAACCTCAGCCATGACATGTGACTGCTTAACTCAAACTCATTTTGAAGATCTTTAGAAAGATAAACATTTGTAATGTCTTCTAGTATGATATGATAATGTATGCCTACTGTGCTTGAACATTAGGTGTTAGTAAGTTGGTAGAAGTGTCTTCAGTGTCATGTATGGCAGTTAATGATATCAATATCATAATGTTGTGAAAGAAAAGAATGAGAGTTTCATGCTCTTAAGTTTTAAAACAACTTGGGGCTGCATTGCATTCAGGTCTACATTTCTCCTTATATGACTGTTGAAAGTCAGTGCAAAATGGTGGCTCTAGAGAGAATCTGAGAATCTCTTGCTCTTTGTGAAAGACTGAGAACAATAACCTGATATTTACTGTACCTTTGATGTTTTAGATGAAAAACTGACTGACTGAACATGATGTCATCTACATTTGTAACAATAAAAGCAACTCTGAAGAGTGCGCCCAGAAATAGATAGATAGATAGATAGATAGATAGATAGATAGATAGATAGATAGATAGATTTACTTAATTGATCCCAAACTGGGAAATTCCCATAAAGGGTACATCACCAGTAGTTGTTTTTAACAGTGTTTAAGTTTTATAGTGGATTTTTACTACAATCTTTGTGTACAACTCTACCAGTATGTTTCACTTACTTTGCACTGAGGTGGTGGGAGCATTTTACCAGCAGCACCATGCAGTGGAGTGCTATGACACCCATACACAGCAGGCTGATGGGACCAAGCTGGGTGGAGGGACAGACGAGAGAGACAGCGTAAGGTGATATATATTATTTATTTGGTCTTGGGTGATTGAGTATGATATGAAAATGTGAATTTTACTGTTGTATATATGTTGTTGTATAAATATACAACTATCATCACGGTGTCAACAGTTACAGTTCCTGAAAATGAATGTGCATTGTGTCTTATGTGTTCAATCAAATGGAGTACACAGTGTAATTATCACAACCCTTATAGGTATCTCAAAGCAAAACGACTCCAGCAACTTCTCCACCTCAAAATCTCCAAACACTTTTCTGTCTCTGCTCATCTTAGGACTGCACTATTTTACTATTTTGACAGTACTGTTGAAACAGTACACACAGTAGTGTTTACAGACCACCTGGTGTACACAGTAGTGTTTACTGGGTGGTCTGTGGCCTTATGTCATTTCCCCCAGTTCTTGTATTTCAGGCTTTTCATAAAAGTGAAATTAAAAAATAAATTTAAAAAACACCTGTGCATGCTTACCACTAGCCCTGCATTCTTGACAGCCAGAGGAAGACCAAGCAAACCTGTACCAATATTCCCCTTCAACAGGTGGATGAGAGTCTGGAAGAACCTGGAACAGGAAAAAAGTAAAGTAAATTATCAAAAATTTTCATACCAGCCAGTAAGGATGATACATACACTCACCGGCCACTTTATTAGGTACACCTTGCTAGTAGCCGGCTGGACCCCCTTTTGCCTTCGTCTTGACCATGTCTCCATGCCTAAATGCATTGAATTGCTGCCATGTGACTGGCTGATTAGATATTTGTGTTTACGAGTAGTTGAAAAGGTGTACCTAATAAAGCGGCCGGTGAGTGTAGGCTGTGGTAATGTTTATAAGATGCAGCATGCTTACGATGTTCCTGTTCGCCCTCCAATCCTCTCATAGTGACTCTGGGGCCTGGAGGGTCCAGGGGGAATGGTAGGAGGAAATAGGGCGTCCTCTTCAGTTGGACTTTGGTTCAAGTCAGAAAACATAGGACCTGTAGGGGACAACAAAGGACAGACTGTAAGAATTCACATTTAATTTCAAAAAGTAAAGAAAAAAGATCTACAGTATTCAGGAGGTAGGACCTCATGAAATCAAGGACCTAAGAAGAAAACTGAAATTCATTGTTCAGCTGTACAATGACAATAAAGGCATTCTATTCTATAATACTCTACTCTGTTTTAGGGGGATGGGTGAAATTTAAAGACCATAGCAACAAAGTGGTTTACCTGTTACTTTCAAATTTACCTTTTCCCATCACTAATAGTTTGGAAAAAAAAAAAATTGTAATTCTCAGCCAGCTGAATGGTAGTCTGGCTCCTTATCAGTTCAGTAATCTAATTTCATGTTGCTGATCAGTGCCCTGCTCCTCTTTGGCCCTGTCTCCACCTGGTATTAAATGCGTCTTTGGTAATCTGATCACAAACAGACAGCTCTCAGTCCGTCCGTTCACACCAGCAATAAAATGTGTGTCCACATGTGTCTCGCCTGCCCACTTGTGATCGGATCTCAGTTTCCCGCTCTATATACAAATAAAGCTACATCATTTCCATGAGAGAGAGAGAGAGATGGAGAGATGTGTGTCTTGCCTTCCCACTTGTGATCGGATCTCAGTTTCCCGCTCTATATACAAATAAATCATCATCATTTCCATGAGAGAGAGAGAGAGAGAGAGAGAGAGAGAGAGAGAGAGAGAGAGAGAGAGAGAGAGAGAGAGAGATGTATTGTCATATGCACAGTAAAACAGTTACACTGCTGGCTGTTTAAACCTGTCATCTGTCCTGCATAATTCGATCACAAGCTGACACCTCTAAGTACGGGTGTGAATAGTACCAACGCCTTCTCAATGCATCTTGAAATCCGACCACTCAGGACACATTCAGAGGTGCCTGGGGCACTTTGGTCTGCACTGCATTCGAAGAGTAAACAGACACGTGTCCCAGGACAGACTGAAGGACCGCCTACTCAGCTGACATCCTCCAGGCAGACCGTCACTTTTCCAATAAAAAAGGTCTCCTAGCTGACTCTGCCCACTGCAGCTGAACTGTCAGCTGATGGGCCAAATGCAAACTGAGGTGCAGCTGTTTAATGAATAAAAACAGTCTACTGCAGGATGTGAACCACAAGGGAACCAGGGAAAACTCAACTCCCCTAAGTAAGACATGAGCTCCCCTAAAAACATGATCTGAGAAATTCTGGGGAGTCTCTAAAATATGAACTGACAACATTTAGGCTTTTTCTTCCATAGAAGTGGCAGTCTTCTGTGCCCTGGCCTGATTAAACATATTCTTTTTAACTCTAGACATAATTGCATTACTATCGGAAAACTATGGAAATATTCCAGGCAGTGTGAATCACCATCCCCTGGGTTTAGTTTTCTTTTTTTAATCATGTCTGTAATTTCTGACCCACATCAGAGCCATGACAATGGAAGTGTCCCCACCCACCTGCACATTCAACTTCAACATCAGGTTCAGCTTGATTTATACACCACAGCAGAGATCCTCTCAGACTCGCTGGAATAATTAAATAATTTCAGCCTCAACGTGATTGGGTCAAGCCTGTAGTAACTAACACATATGAAACGCATCTTCAGTGATTGACAGCGCATCAAAATGAGGCTGGAGTGAGCAAGGATGTCTCCTTTTGTTGTATGCCCACTGCCTGTTAAATGTCATTTTATTTTTACTTTTTTTATTTTTTGCAGGGAAGGAGGACGAGCAAGGTAAGAATTTCATTGTACGGTGTAACCGTCTGTTTTACTGTGCATTTGACAACCTCTCACTCCCTCTATCTCTCTTCCACTTTCAATTTTAAAAAAGACATCAAGGAAATGGAAGTGATATGCATGTATTTGCCTATACAGTGCGGAAATGAGATGTGATCACAAGTGATCAAGCATTTTAATGCCAGGAGTGAACGGACAGACTGAGAGCTGTCCACTTGTGACCGGAAAACCAAGGACACATTTAAAGGCCATGTGGGAACAAATTCATCGCTGCTGTTCACACCTGTACTTAGAGGTGTCAGCTTGTGATCGGATCACTCAGGAGGGATGTGAATGCCAGGTGGAAACAGGGTCTTAAGTACTCTGGGTCCTATTTAAGAGAAAAACTTTATACCTAGTAAGTATAAAGTTAAGTGTAAGTTTTGATATGTAACCCCTGCTTAGGTGGAACTATTTTTATTGGTACAAACACAGAAATTTTGGTAACACATGAAATCAGACTGACAATTTACATTCAAACTGGCCTGTGTTTGAAACTGCATGTAACTGGCGCGACAGGCTGCTGGAGGCAAATAAATGTACAAGGCAGGAAAGCCTTCCCCAGGGAAGTCAAATATTTATTTTTCTTTGGCAGTGTAGAAAACAGCAATATCAACTATGCAGATGCCCTGAATGTGTTTTACGTTCTTTATAAATGGAGACTATGGCAGTTTTCTTACCTCACTGTGCTTCTACTGCCAAAAAGACCAGCAAACCATGTGTAAACAAGTTACGTTTTGCGTCCATTGCACTCTGTCATGCAGTAATTACATAACAGTCTGTACTGCAGTCTTTGACCTAAAGCTGCTAGACTATACCAGTGTTGCTGACAACGTAGATCTGATCCTAAAGTCAATGATGAGAGAAACTTCACTGGACTCAACCATACTTCAACACCATATGATATACAAAGGATCCCACTGTGCATTCAGCAAACAACAATTTTATTTTATTTTTTATTTTATTATTATTTTTTTTTTTACATCAACTGCAGTTGTGTAACAGAAACTAGATGGTTTGAAATTACACTCTGAAGCACTGAGTCTTAATGCTTTCAGCTTGAGACAGTCAGAAACAAAGTGAGGTAGTGTACTTCAGCACCAAATTACTTTCATTTTTCTTTTGATCACAAACATTAAAAGCAATATGTAAAGTGAAATTTCCTGGAAGCTCTGTGGGCTAATGCAGCTACCTTGTACTTTGTAAAATTAAAAAAAAAAAAAAAAAAAAAAAAAAAAAAAAAAACACAATCCTACTTTGTCTCCTCTATGCCTTTTCCCAGACAAATCATTCAACAAAGAAAATGTGTGATGATTTGGATCTGGTTGGGGTTATGAAATCTGATCCGCCTGAATCATGGAAATTCTGTTTCCATTTCAATGACTGATTCCTATGTCGCATCAACAAAGATGGTGTGCTTGATTTCAGTACCGTCACTGTTGATATCTAGAGTGGTCCTTGCCATGGTTGGTCTGCTGCGAGATCAGGACAACCCTCCACTGTAAAAGAAAAATATTAGTTTAGAGATTAGAAATTACAAAAATTGGCACAAGCAAATTATAAACCTAAAGCTGCTGACACATGATCAGCAGTAAAACTGCTCTGCACTGCCAGAGCCATTGCTTTCCTATAGGAGAGAGCAGCATCACCCAACCCTGCAGCAGTGCTGCCTCCATCAGTGCACACAGCTTGGATTTCCACTTTGGGCTGCGCTCAAATTTCAATATATTTTAACTCTGACCCTGTTTATAGGCAACCTTTCGAAACACGCCAAATTAGATTCAAGATACCAACAGTTGGTAGTCAGATGATGCTATCAGATTTATTTTCTTATATTGCTAACATCCAAGTTAACTGACAGTCGACGCTGACTCTGCACCCAACCTTTACACTGTCTCGTGAGCTTTTACACTGCTCTCAAGTCACAGAACATTAACAATGCATTAAAAAAAAAAAAAAAAAAAAAAAAAAAAATATATATATATATATATATATATATATATATATATATATATATATATATATATATATATATCAGGATTCAAGGTATCGTTACTGGGTACAAACAGTGGTTTTGCAGAGATATGGTCTGTCACCTTATGTGAGATTAAAGGTCCCTGAAGCACTGCCTAGTGACAAGCCTTAGGTGTAATTGTGTTGTGTCTATGACAAATAACTATCTCCATTTCCAGGCTGAGAACAAGAACAAGCAATCTGTACATGATTTCATCTAGGTGTGAACCTTTATTAGGGCTTACTCAACACATCTATGATCATACTAAGCCTATTAAGTGGCAGCTAACTGTTAAAGACATACTCTAATTGTGAGAAATGCTTCAGTGATTGAAGTTACTAGTTGTTCATTAGAAGATGTGTGTGAGAGCCTCTTCGAGGTCCACTGTGCTTTGCTGCTGCTTCTTGCCACACAAGACTCGACAATTAGCCAAGTGACAAAAAACATTTTTTTGCAGAATGCCTGCCAAGGCTTTGTCATGTACCTGCTGAATGCAATGATAGTAAGTCAAACAGAGCATGGGAGAAAGCTGTGATTATGATTTATCAGGTGCCAAAACATTATTTACAGTATTTCCCGGTGTTTGTGCCTTTGCGGTGTGATGTGTGCATGCCATCTTTTCCTGCTTGTCATAGTGCTATTGTGTAATTTTGCATATGTTGAAATACATCTGTGACACTGTACTGTTTTTATCAAGGGAGTGGGACACAATTACCCAATCATACATAATCATAAGCAAACGTTAAAGCCTGTGGGAAAAATAATAATAAAAGCTTTGCAAGCCATTGTAGAAGCTCCTTATCATGCATTTATCCTGCACTAGTACTACAGGCAATTATTACTTTGGTGTTACACAGTAAAACAAGTAAGTATATCGTACTGAAAAACAACAGGGCTCCTCAAAAGGCTGAAATAACAAAAGCCAGGTTTTGACAGCAGGAACGTTCCCCAGGGACTAAAAGCCTTTTTGAGGAACCATCTGAGTTTCGACAGCAGGGAACAGGGTAAAAATGTTGTTCTGAGGACAATTATTTACCGCAGAATAAGTCCTTATTTGGGGGTAGGAACTACTGAATTGTCGAGGGACATGCAGCGCAACATTTTTAATTGTTCAAACACACACAGCATGGCTGCTACAACTTCTATACCATGTTCATTCATAAAAAGGAAGTACTCTAGCATAGATTTAGGAACAGTTGAGGACGAGGCGAGGACATTTCTCTTTGTTTGATAGCATTAAAAATAAAGTGAGGTTTTGCTGTCAGCTTCCCGACTCATAAAAAAAAGACAACAGATAGAGAGAGATAAATTGCGCGATCAAGCAGAGAGCACAGGCGAGCAGGCGAGAGATAGACAGTGCAGCAATGCTGTCATGAGAAAACGAGTGATTGTGAGCAATAAAATGTTACTTTCTGATTGTGGTCACAGCATGTAAAGCCCTTTGAGACTGCAAACGGTGATACTGGGTTCTAAATAAACATGAACTTGAAATGTGAACCTTAGTAGTAATTTCGTCGCCACACTCTTCTAAGTTTGGCAACTTGCAGTTTTCATACCACATGATGACTAAGTGAGCCACCCGGAAAACACAAACAACATGATGTACGCACTTAACAACAGAACTAAGCAATATTAAAATCTTGTTTCCATTTTTTCTTAGTCATTGCAACAGTGATATGAATAAAGGAAAATGTGGACAGAGATATTTTCTTAACATAATGTGTTCTTCAGCACTTACAAAGTGCTCAAAAACGCAAATATGAAAGGTTAAGATTCAGGATTTTTTTTTTTTTTTCATTTTGTACATGATATTAAAAGACTGACTGAAGAGCAACTTGATACGTATCCAGGGATTCTGCACAGCATAAGAACGACATAAAGCTGGCCATGAAAAACACTTTTCCCTCCCAGAAAAAAAGAAGCATCTCTCCACCCTGTCTTAACATCTTTGCTTCAACTTGTTCATAATGCAATAAATAGGGGCAAATACACTGGTGGTGTGGTCAGATCAACTTAAAGTTTCCCTTAGTCTTTGATGAAAATTCGACAATAGTGAAGTTATTTCTTATTAAATCATTATTAGTAATTTATTTCACTAGTTCAATGAACACTTCACATGACTGGACAAGGCTACACAAGCTGGGAGTAGATCTATGGGCTATTATTTTCATATTTCAGATCCACAGTAGGGATGCTAACCGGTGGCCGTTTGACCGGTTGTTGACCGTTTGAACTTTAACTGAATAATCTTGTCGGTTAATTTTAAGGCCGAACGTGTCGTCGCCGACACAAATGCACATGTCATATTGTAAATACCGTAACTTCTGTAAAGTTTGCTCTATTGAAAAAATTCCAACTGTTCCTGAAAGCTAAGACGTTGCTCATGAACCCACATACAATTTAATACGGTAAACATGGCGACGGGACGCTCTGCCGGCTTGGATTACGTCGTTCCGTTTCTGTTTGGTTGTGCTTGATTACCACTGTAATACCTCACTTACATACTCAATCAGGAAGATGCCTCTCAGCTGATGTCTATCAATAAGGAGATGAGGAACGACAAAGGTAGCAGCTTGGAAGCAGCAAAACACCAAAGGGTTTATTTCATCAACAAAAGATCTTGGATAAATATTAACCCAGACCTTTGTTAACACAGCCAGGCTGTTATCCATATCAAGTGACACACATTAAGTCACTCTGATTGCAGAGCCAAACCGTTCACTGCAACACTGCATAACAGGTTTTTACTCATACACTGAATAGATGACACAGATCCCACCCACAGGAGCAGCCGCCCTTACCAAAAGAGTTGGGACCGATCAGATTGAGTATCATTAACAGGTGCTAATACGGACATATTTCACTCACTGGATACTGGACTGGCGTTACCAATCCACGTACCAATTCAGATGAAATAGTCTGAGGTTTTTATGAATTATATAAATGTAATAATGCAATAGTAATCCCATAGCCAAAATGTTATAGCTCATCATTAGTAATTGAACACTTCGGCAAAAATATCCAGTAGTCATATTCTTTTGTGTGAGTTAGATGTGAAAATCTAATTCAAATGCGGCTCCACATTGCCGCTCTGCTGTACTCATTGCGTCCCATGTGGAGGGATAAATTTCATCAGGCTGGCCTGCAGGTCGGTGCATTGTAAGTTGTAACCATAACAATGACTGCAGAACTTTAGCAGAAAAGCAACACAAACACTGCATGGCCTAAAAAAGGCCTAAAATGTGTTATAAATACACAAATTTGCCTTCTAGCAAAGTAAACACTATAGCTGGTTGTGGTTTCCAGACACAAGACCTGTTGAACAGGAATGGGAGATCATCAGTTTCGTTTCGTTTCGGGGGCAGGAGCAGCAGTCAGCACCTTGTGTCCGCTGACTGGTAAACTGGGTGAGTGATTTCCGCGTCACACCAGCAAATGTTCAGGACAAGACAACTGTGCTCTAGGTGGGCGGCGGGCAGGTATGTGCATGAACAACTACAGATGGGACTTTTTCAAGGACAGGCCCGCTTCCTGCTCCACCTGCATCACTTGCCTCTCACTGAAACTGAGTTAAAGCCAGGCAATTTTCGTCATCCATGTATGAAGCTCTTTAGTCTGCAAGCGATTTGAGCTAGTAACAGTTGGCTAAGAAGTGCTGTGTAGTTTTCTATAGCTTCATGTAACCTTATATATAACACCAACAAAAATAACAATAATGATAAATAAAATTAGATATAGTAACGAAATTCTAGAAAAAGTTCCGATATCAGCATCAGCAGTTACCCAAACTCAAGTTACCAGCTCCAAACTTAAAAAAGTAGATGGTGCATCTCAATTGATTTTCATTTGTTGGCTCCTATAGTTTTTGTTTTATTTTATTTTTTTAATAGAGGTACGATTTGTCTTGGGACCCACCAATTATTTTGTGATAAAGATGTCAAAAGAGTACTTCAGTTTTCAGCTTTCAAATCACTAATATCAATCATTAAGGGGGAATTCTATATTTGCTCTATATTTAGTCGTAAAAAAAAAATGTTTTACGTTCAGTATGAGCAGACCAATAAAAATGTATTATCATTTCTTGGACATTACATGTTATTCAAATTTCTAGTGAATCTGATGTTACCAAATGCCAACTTTACTATGCAAAGAACACACCATCTGGTTTTGACAGGCTACAAAGCCATAATCAACATATCATACTTTCTATATGGTGCCTTTTTTTGTTGTTTTTGGAGAGTGATCGTTACTGCTGCTAAACAGTGCATTAGATATTCTCGGTTTTACAAGTTTGTCCACGTCGTCAAATAGCTGCGAAGGCTGCTTACTATTCTCCAGTCATCATCAGGGCAACATGGTTAGTGGTATTTTAGGGAGCTTAACAGATATAGAAAACTGTGTCTACACTGTATGATTTAAATAAACAATGCTGCCCTTTATAGCCGAGAAAAGAATGCATTGCCGCAGCCTTCCTAAGACCCACTTGTCTTTCTGCTGG
The DNA here is from genome assembly GCF_902150065.1 of Myripristis murdjan. Taxonomy (NCBI): domain Eukaryota; kingdom Metazoa; phylum Chordata; class Actinopteri; order Holocentriformes; family Holocentridae; genus Myripristis; species Myripristis murdjan. The sequence goes on from NC_043989.1 coordinate 6,631,360, forward strand.
GACACACAAATTGAAAATCACTGAGTTAACGTATGTGGATATTAATTTCTGTTCTAAAGGTGTGTTTTAATGTTATCTGATCTAAATACTGATTCAGTGGCCTTTCCACTCAACAACTACCTACCTACATCATGACAATACCTCACCCAATTAACTTTTTTTTTCAGAGAACTGTGAAATATGCTATATATTCTGGGTTAGAAAAATGTTTGTTTTTTTTTTGCTCAATATCAGAAAACGAGTGAGCAGCCAGAAACAGCAGACAGTGTTGAGACCATGCAGCCAACATGCCGAAGGAGAACATGCTATCCAACAGAAACCACTGAAGCAACTAAAGATAAGACAAAGACAAAAAAATAAATTAATAAAAATAAAAATCAACACTAGAGGGAAGGGAAATGTACCGGTTAAAGGCAGAGAGGATAAAAGAGCGCATATCCTCGTCTGTAGAGCCTGTCACCAGTTTGCAGAAGTGGTAAAGAACCTCAGTGGCACAAACTGAATGGTTACTGACCAAAATGGAGTGCAAATATATTATTTCACAATATATATTATGCCAATAACACTACCCTGGAAATGACTAAAATGTCCCAAAAGTTAAATGAGATGGGCAAATATTTCCTCTGCAAACAGATTATGTCTTATACCCATCGCCCTGTACCATAGTAACTGTGATCACTGGCCTATTGTGTTTGTCCCGGCTGAAACCCAGCTATACACTTTATAATCACCAGGCTAGCTGTAATGTTGTATATAAAAAGCACGATGTCAGCTCAAGGCTCTGACATCCGGGTTAATAATTGCCCTTTCATCACTGAGCAGCCACAGCAGAGCAGACAGATAAGCCAGTTAATCACATCTTTTTGAACTAATCTTTGGCCACAAGGTGTGTGCTCCTCTGTCTCCTCACAGCCTGCTGTGATACCACAAACACCGGGCAAACAAACACCTCTGATGGGATCTGTACGGCGAACCATCCCATCAAAGACGTCAATGATTAATTGGCGTTGTTGCAAAGTACTTAAATAGGCCTTGGTAAGAAAATGTTTCCACATTAAATTTGCTTCCGAGTAAGACACAAGGATGAGGCAGAGGGGATAGCTTTAAGATGAATGTGGGGAAGCGCCGGCTAACGTTAGCAATCGTTTAAAAGAGAAACCCTGGAACTTGCTCAGCAACAAAACGTCAATCTGCGAGTTTATTTCACTCCAGACGGCCGAGGAAACTACATGTTTCAAGGCTAAGTGTCACTGCTTGGCTAGCGCAAGTTACGTGTCACAGAAGTAAGCTAGCTTAGCTGGTGCTAACGCTGTATTTGTGTCGCGTAAACACCCAGAAAAAAAAACGACACAGCGCGGACAGCAGCGACAACCTACCTCTGGACAAACCTCGCTCTCTGTCTCTGGGCTGAGGACTGGCTTTATCAGAGGCTAACCTCGCCGCAGGGTTATAATTTTCATATCGCTGACATGTCTCTCGGAGTCCACAGCGACGATAGCACACTGATTGATTGCGAAGCGGACTCGTCTCTCCGGCAGCGACAGAGGGCACGGGCTCTGTGGTCACGTGGCCTGGAGGGGAGTCTGTCAGCTGATTCGCCGCTCTGTTGCCATAGAAACGTTGACGGTTAACTTTAAATCGCATTCGGAATAAACGGTAGGTTTTGTTTTATACAACAACAAATCCATTAGCATTATAATTCAAATGTTACGGACCATATAATGGAAATAGTCTGTCATATCAAAGCTTTCTCATTTAATCCGAAAATCGAAAAAAAAAAAAAAAAAAAAAACTAGCTATGTGCATTATGTATAAATATAAGCATTAATAATACTGATGCTCCATGGCAAAGAAAGCAGAGGCAAAATTTACAAGACTTTATTTAGTCTCCTCTCTTACCTTTGGTTTTTGGAGAGATGTTTCCTTTTTTAAATTATTTTTGCTGCTTAAACCGAGTTATCAACGTTGCAGTCTGCTATGCACAGTAGTAACACACACTTCCTTGATAATTAGTCCTATTAAACTGATCTGCTGCTGTTTTCCTTCAAAGTTGTCATGGATTAAAGGATAAAAAAAATAACGCCATTTTCCAGCACATTCTACAGCTCTGCTCGTACTTAAATGATGTGACTTGGTTCGTTTTGCAGTTCAGTGCATGCAGGGCCTCCACAACATAGATGGATATCATTTCAGGTAACACTATGTATAAAATAAATAAATAAATATTTAGCGTAGATTTTTATAAATAATTTTTCTTTATTTGAATAGCACATTTCGTGCAAAATTGCAATACAAGGTGCTTAACAATACAATGAAAATACAAGAATACAGTGAAGATGGATAAGGAATGATGAAAAAAAGAAATAAGAGATACGATAAAATGGAGACAAGTGAAGCACAAGTGGACAATTAAAGTGGAATAAAACAACAACAACAACAACAATAATAATAATAATAATAATAATAACAACACAATGCACAGCAGATAATTGTTGAAACATGTCTTTCATTAAGTCAAGTCAAGTTAAGTCAAGTCCTATGGCTATTAGCACAATTGTAAAGCCAACTGTGGTGCAGTTGTTCTGTTACAGTCTATATGTTATATTGGAATACTAGTGCAAAGAAGACAAGATATTGGGTCCCACAATTATATACAATAATTTGCAATATGTAGTTAATTAGCAATTTGAATGAATCCACTGCTCTGACATCACCATCACCAAGTGTGTAGCTGCAATCAGCACATCATATGTTATGTATCAAGGAATAAATGATGTGCAATGCTGGTTACTCACATGATACTATCTGAAATTAGCTGGAGCAAGCATCAAGTCAGTCTTTATAGAGCAAATTTAAAAAGATCAGTAGACCAAATCACTTTACAAGATAATAAAACCATATAAAAGGCATGACTAGAGATTTGCTCTAACATAAGGAAATATGAATCTTCAGAGTTGGATATGACTGCCTTAACCTCAGTGAATATGGCTCTGACATCAACTCTCCATAAAATAAAATTTCTCTAAACATGCATATCTTTGCAAGCCAGACATGCTCTCATTGTAATTGCTGAGGAAAAGGTTGTTTCTTGTATGCAGTCAGCCCATTTGTACCAGCCGTCCCTGAGCTGATAACGCTATCTTGTGTCAGAAGTGCAAAACATAGGCTGTGACTGTGACTCACTGTTTGACAATGTCCTGTGTTGAGGTTAAAAAAAAAAAAAAAAAAGAGAGAGAGAGAGAGAGAAAGAAAGAAAAACTGTTGACTCCCTCTGCAAGATATGGAAAACAGTAAATCTATCTGAAAACACCGAAAACAATAGAAATGATCTGTACCCTGTGGTTGAAAACCCACCACTTGGACCAGAGGAGTGATCGTCCTCTTCTACATGTTTATTTATTCAATAACTCTATGAAATAATTCAAAATGAACTCAAAATCTAATGCAGCAAAGTGGTTTGTTATATCACCTTAGCCAGAGTATAATAAAGCAAGGTGGTCCATGGAGAAACTGATTCAAAATCTATATTACTCCTGCATACCTTTCATTAACTCCACCTATTGTGGAGCCCTTCTGCCAATTTAATTTGTGCAGTCACTATGATTTTTTGCGCCATTAAAACCTCTAAATCAACATTTGAATTATATAATGGTGTCTTAGGTTTGCACTTGCTACTAAAAAATGATAATGTATATTTAATAAAATGAATAAATCATCAGGTTACATATCATGAGTGCTGTCTGAATAAATACATACTGTAGTGAAAATAATTTCCCACAAATGCTACTATAAGAAGAGCATATTTATTGGTGGCTATATGCATACAACCTATTTTTTGTAATGTTTGTGATGTATGTTTTGTATTATGGTTATTATTAGCTTTTATTTTGGAGAGAAATGTCACGCTGGTCAAAGCTAATTGGAACTGCGTGTTTTGTGATCACGGAGAGACCGGGTGAAAACGAGGTTTTCTAAAAACACAATATTGGGGATTCAAGTCTCGCACTGTGTAGTGTGTATTTCATCCCACATCTTGTTTTATTTGTGAGTTTTCCAGATAAATACCAGTAAAAATGATAGAACGTCGTCAATTTGGTCGTAGAATGAAGGGACCCTCCCAACTAAGTTATTTAAGTAACAAGAATCGAGCGCAACCTTTCGTCTCTTCACTGGTCTCTGTGTCAAGTTAGCAGAATACGATAAAGCTAAAAACGGAAGTTAAGCGAGCCTGCTTTCAGAACAAAAGTATGAAAGCGTTTAATTATTTTTCGCTTTGGTAAATAGTTTGTGTTTATTACGAAGACACCCCTATGTGTTTTATGTATTTCATTTCAACTAACTTATTGAGCGTAGCCTATTTTCAGTAGCTTCGTCTGATGTAGCTTCGCCTACATAACATCACACGCACTGTAGCTCTCGTTGATGCGGATTTTATTTTGAATTTTGACTACCGGAAGTATATTTTCTTTCATGGCTCAGTTCTCGCTAACAGTCCAAACCTGGCAGTGACCATTGTGCAGTGACTGTCGCAGCATTTGTGCAGTACCTGTTCACTTGCAAGCAAAAGCGAGTCAGAGCAAAAGTCCACCGCTGTGTTACATCACTTTAAACATGACAGTGAGTTATTACGCTTGATATTTTATTTGCTACAAGAAGTTTGTATAATTTTGGCAGATTGTGTCGTTAAGCTAGCGTTAGCTTTCTGTATTGTAATGCCCAAGTCATCGTAATCAGAATGCAGTCAAACTTGTTTTCGACTAGCATTTGATTTAGCAACATAAGAGAGCATTAAAGGCGATTCAGCAGCAGAATAGGTGTATAAGTTTTGCTGTTATTCGGTAACGCGGCCTCTTACTTGGCTGACAAATGGAGCAACACTCAGCAAATAGTTTCTTAGCTATTACTTAGTTCATTACAAGCTATAGCAATGCTAACGCTAGCTGCTGTTAGTGAACTGAGCTATATGAGTTGAAAACCCTGTCTCTGACCTTTCACAGGATAATAATCACTTGTTCGCGAATTAACCTACATGTAGCGATAAATAAGACAACGTTAGTCGTAAATATTGTGTAAATGTCTCACTTGCACAATAGATTAACCCTCTTAGAATCTTTGGAGTCAGTTTGGCCCCATCCAGTGTTTAATGCCTCTAAATGCATCATTAACATTTTTTTTCCTTCAAATTTATTGACTTTTCCTACTTAAACGGGGGCCAGTGGGGAAACTTCAGATTAATGTGATGATATGTTTTAAATGTCCTGAACACTTTTGGTACCCATAATTTTTTTTTTTTTTTTTTTTTTGGTGCTAATCTGACCCAAGGCAATTACAGCTGCATAAGACATAAGAGATATCAACATTTTACACACATTTGTTTTAGTTGTTTGGGATGACACTGAGGAATTATAACACGGTGCTTATAATTGTCAAAAACTTCCTTCTGCTTCCTTTACATAACTTAACCTCACCTGCAGCAGTGTGAAAACTACAGATAGTTCACATGACATTTGGGAGGGGAAAACATGATTCTTACAAGAACCTTGATGTATAATAGAGCGTGGGAATGGGGGATTGTCTTTTAATCAAAGGGATTTTTAGGTAGTCAACAAGAAACAGAAATACTTGACACATAGACTTGGGTAACATTTTTTATTATAATAATTTGCTGGTGGTTTAAATTACTGGGGTCAAATTGACTCCAATTAATAATAATAAAAAAAAATGTCACTAACGTGAAGCTGTAATTTGTCCAACAGAGGCACGAATTTGAGGTGGCCATGACCTGTGAGGGCTGCTCAGGAGCCGTCACCAAAGTCCTCAGCAAGCTGGGTGAAAGTGAGAACCTGTCTCCAAGAAATGTCAAGACCAGAGATGTAGATGCTCTTTATGGAGGGGACATCTCATAACACTATATGATGGAAAGCCTTCTGTTACACAAAGTGCTTAAAGTGCAAGATATAGTTTATGTCACTAACAGCTTGTGAATTCTTGACTTGGTGTATTTTGTGAACCAGCCAAGTCACCTGATTCAGTGTACTTTTCTTTTTTTATGTGGTTGAGTCTCTTCCCTTAAAGGAAAATTCTGCCCTCAGCTACTTGCTCTTTGATTGTGTTTATACCGTAGGTTAGCTTTGATCATCATGTTTATAATTTATGATTTCAATCACTGAAACATTTCCTGTCTCCATTGTCATTGCTTTAAATATCTTCAATAATCCACCAGTTACTCTAGTGGAGCAGTTCAGTAGCCAGCAGTGAGCAACCTCCAGTCAGTAGTTTGGGGTTCAGTGTCTTTGCATCTGCCACCACCTGGAAATAAAATTAACTTTGTTTTTTTCTCTATTCTCAGCTGTGAAGTTTGAGATTGACCTGCCCAAGAGGCTAGTGTGGATCGAGTCGGATAAAGACGTGGATTTTCTCATGGAGACGCTGAAGAAATGTGGGAAGGAGGTCAAGTACAACGGCACTAAGTGAAGAAGTCTGAAGAAGGTTCTGCTGATGTAGCACAGGTGAATTGTGCTAATGTATACATACATACATATATATATATATATATATATATATATATATATATATTTTTTTTTTTTTTTTTTTTTTTCCTTTGGTTTTTAAGTAGTAAATGCATGCAAAAGAAAAAAATATGAAAAATAACAGAATTAAAAAAAAAACAAAACTTATTTTAGGTGTTGTGTATGAAAAGAATTATCATTCCACAGCAACTTGAGATTATGGTGCATTGAATTGTGCCACATCACATCATACCAATCAGCTGACTTTGGTTATGCATTCATGATCAGCAAGAATGATAAAAAGGCCCATAATTCAACAAAGGCAGTACTTTTCTTTGAATTACATGAAACCGACATGACTCTGCTCTGGTACAGACTAGGTGGCACATGCATGATATAGTACACCATTAGCTGGGGTTTACAGTGTAATGGTAGTAGTTACTGTTATTCTTCTATTTATGCCAAAATGTGTGTTTGTGTGTTGCAGGCAATATTTGCTGGCGTGCAATGAAGATTTATGGAGTTTGAAGCCCTTATTTAGCTGTTATGACGAGCAATGGAGCCAAACGAATCAACACGGTATTGTCAATGTGTTTGCACGTTGTTCAAGCATTGTTAATGTGTTAATCCTTTTTTACACGTAAACATGCTGTACAATGCACAAACGTGTTGACGTGTAATTTGAGAGGCCACTTTCATGCAATTTTGAGCTATTTGGTCACTTAAAAAAAAAAAAAAGTGTTACAGCTAACATGTGGGAACCCTGTTCTTGCACTTAAACCTTATCATGTGAATCATCATCATCCTCCGAAGTGAACATACAGATGTGAAAACACCTGCAGTTGTGCACCATAGGTAGCGGGGAGCTTCCCTCAGTCTCTCTCTTTCTTCCCTTCAGGGACCACTGGAATCTGCTTTAAGCTCCCACCTCTGAAATATATTACACTTTACACTACGAAATCTCAGTATCGCTAGCGCTACAGATCACCTAAATCACATTGATTAAAGTTTACTAACAGAAAACCTAGTTTTGTCTTAATAGCTTGAAGCCCTTAAAGGATAATTGTGGTATTTTTCAACCTTGACCCTGTTTTTCACTCATTTGGATCCCAAACGGTAAAAAAAACAGAGCCCTTGTTGTTATCCTTAAAGGTAGTTCGTTGTGTTTTTGTTAGTCTTTGGGAGACGAGACCACACTCTCCAAGGTTTTTCAGTTGTGTCTGTCTTAGTGTGTTTTATATGCACATGGGAAATAAACTATGTAATCATTGCTGCCTCAGTTTTTCACAGTTTACTGCTTTTTTGTTTTTGCTTTATGCAAGAAGGATGACCTGCTCCTCAAATAATGATAATTGATATATTTATTCACTGTAGCACTTCCAATGACCCAGAATGCAGTTTACATAGGCCGCCACACAAAGGCAAAAAATAAATAACTACAAACAAAGAGATATGTCACCCAGTTCACCTTGGGAAGCAAAGCATTTCTGATTGAGGTTTTCAAATGGGCAAATAAATCAAATATCTAAATGTGTCTTTAAAGCAGTGATTTGACAGATGATGTTGAATTAGACAGTGTAAGTTAAGTAAGGTGGTAACTTAGTGGTGATGGTTTTGCCTCTAATGTGAAAATCTGTATTTTACACATTCTCCTTATTTCATGTCATTATTTCGTGCCTGATTTGGAAGTAAATGTCATGTTCTGGAATGGTATCCCAGTAATCACCTTTCATGTATTATTTTGCTGGCATCTTTACTTCAGCCTTCAGGTCCTGACAGAGCATGAATCCTACTCTGCTGACCGTGTTATGGCAAAATAATGTGGCATGAGTCTCTCTTCTCCTTACTTTAACACTTTTTCCTCCCCCTCAAAACAAGACAGAAAATACCTGACCTCTGTGCAGTTCTCTACTTCATATCCTTTTAACCTACTCTTCCTTCCTTTTTTTCCACTCCTTTCACACCATAGATCAAACACTGCTAACACTGAATAGAAACCAGCCCAGTGCTGAGACCCATGTCCTTATCTGCAGCAGAATAAGTCAATTTCTCGATGTAATGTTTAGTTAAAACTCCTGGCTGTAATTTATCTGAAGTTGTTAATGTGGCTAGTGGGCAGCACTGACCTTACAAAAGAAGTTGTTTGTACGTGTTTTTGTACAAGAAAGCAAACCTCTTTCCTGCCGTGGAGTGCTCGAAGTGTGAATGTATTCAGTTTGTGTAACGACTTGATGCTTCTGCCACTGGGTGGCGCTGTGTGATAAAGCTGTAAACACATTCCAGAGAGGCATGAAGTCCTTCCCATGTATGGATTCTGGATCATTTCAAAACACAGTGTTTATCTCCTTATATAACCTGTGCCGTCCCCCCACCCCCACCCCCACCCCCGCAACACTCAAGGAAATTTATAAACTAGCAAAGGATTTACATGAATTTGAACACGGCTGGTGTGCTCTGTAGTTATTAGGGGTGAAATATTTACCATCAGGTTTTTATTACCTATGGTTTGTGTTTTTAATCCTTTTAAGTTATTCACTATAAGGGTCCCAAATCCTTAGGTTCCTTTAAACTGACATGCCTCAGAAAATCACGTTGTGGCGTTACTCAGAGAAATAAATGCCTGTGTTATTTCCATTAAGAAAAAAAATGCATGTTTAGATTTGTATGGGGTGGGGAAAGTGTAGACTTGCTATTTTAGTTTGATGCTTAACACTAACAGGCTGCGTTGTCTCAGACACGTCATCAGCTCATAGCTCCAAGGATAAATAACAAAATGATGCCGTGCAGAGATAGCCGAGGACTGCAGAACAAAATCAGGCTGAATTCCAGATCTGAGGCCTCAGTGTCTTTCTTGAGTGCCACACAGCCCAAAATGGCCTGAGTCTGGTTAAATTTGATGTGGCACTGTATTTTAGGGCCAGATCTTAATGTGTAACATATGACTCGGATATTTCTTGAATCTTGTGGGTCATGAATTGTAAGCCACTGCACCAGACCATTTTGATGTTCAGGTCTCCTACAGTATGTTATGAAACAGTTTATGATAGCCTTTGACAGAAGTGTGTTGAAATAGACCCCCCCCCCCCCAAATCAGCCCAAGTTTAAAGCTGCCTGAAAGTGGCTTTTCAAAGATGCTTGGGTCAGTTTGGGTTGTGCACCATTTACTGTGGGTGTGCCCTGTGGGTGTGACACACAATGCAGCGACTGCAGATGTCAAGGTGAGGCCGTGGAATTTGTTATGTAAGGGTGTGGCGAGCAGCAGGGACAAAAGAGGGAGCTCCAGTTAACCTTTTGAAAATCCAGTGGATTTATGAAATCCCTGGATGTAATGTCTCAGAAATTTAAATCAGAATTTGAAGAAATGAATTTGAAATAGTCTAATGTTTGTTTCACTGTATTAGGATTCATATTGTGGAATACATGTTAATCAGATCTGAGTTGAGAACACCATGTACAATTTCAAAATATGACAAAAAAAAATGAAGCTCAAACTCAAATTGTTGTGGCACAGGTCTCAGGCCACAGATACAGTGGGTCAACTTTTGAATCACTTTTAACACCACAGCCTTCAGGCGTTTCAGTGATCCAGAGTCTTTGTGTAGCAGCACTCAGGCTGCTATCACAGACACACCCAGCCTCGTTCCTGACACTGCTGGTTCCACCTGTGTGCTGCTGCCATGCACGAGGCCCAGAACCACAGACACCGCCACAGCGTAGCAGAGGTTTGCACAGCAAATGTAGAAGGTCCAGCCGAGGTACTTCAGCAGCTGAGGCATCTGCTCTCCGATAGACACCAAGAAGACAATCAGTGCAGCAGCACAGAGAGCAACTAGAGAGGAGGAGAGAGCCGCCCTTGTTACAAATATGATTCACCAAAAAATGAATCACAATAGCATAAAAACAATCAGTCAAAGTGATTACATTACATTGTGGCAAACAGAAATACAGTTTTGCAAATGTACAAATAGGCCGTACAAAGGGTAAGGTAGTGTGTATGAAGTAGTAATGCAGGATTTTTTACACTTCTTTGTAATTTGTATGCTTATGATAAAAAAATTAGAAGCAAACTGATATCAAACTAATGATACACAGAAGAAAGGATGAGAATTGTTAATTTGTACAGTGGCCAACAGTAGAAGACTGGCTGTACTGGGCAGCTTTCTGATGCATGTGGAGATGTATAAATGCAAAACAGGGTGTTGCTGGAAAGGAGCATGGGGCTCAGTCAACTCTTCCTGCTTAAAAGAAGGTTTCTGTGATACCTGAGGTGATGTTGAGGAGCAGGGGCACTGCAGCGACGGCCTTCCTCCCCCTGGTCAGAGCATGCCTGATGCTGAGCAGCGCGATCAGCGACAGCAGACTGGAGCCAGCCAGCAACATCCAGGACAAACTGTAGGTACCTGCAAATAAAACAAGGAAAAATTAGATTTCATGCCCAGCGATGGTCTCCACAGCCACTCTTACCCCTGCATGCCTGGAACCACATCCCTTTGTGGTATGCGAGTACATTTTTCACTCGTCATCTGATCCTTGGTTGTTGTTTAATTTCCGTACATACCTGGTTTCTGGGGTAATGTTAACTTTGTCTTGATATTATCTTCCAACATAACTGCATTAATGGCATTTTGCAATCACAAGTAACTATATAACAATATCGGAATGCCTTTTTTGTCTTGTCTGTATCCTGTAAAGTGTCAAAACTCAACTAGTGTTTGTTAGTGTTTGCAGAAAAATAGCCAAACAGCTGCTAGTGCCAGTTCTCTACATCATGGCCTCTTGTTAGACTCAGCGTCTAACGATCTGCCCTCTTTTTTTTTCCCAGGGTAAAGGTTAGGCATGCGGGCCAAATGCGTATAATACGATAGGGGAAAACCCAGAAATTATGGCTGAAGATAAGAAAGCTTTTATTTTCCTTCTTCAAGCCGGACAGTGCCTGAGTTTGGCCGGGCAGGCCTCCCAGCCTATTTAGTGGTAGGGAAAACACTGCAATCACAGTCTTCCACTGCGGGCCACCAAGCAGCTTCATTTGAGCAACTGGGAGTTGAGTGCCTTGCTCAGTGGCCCCTTAGTGGTGGTTACTGAGGAGGAGGCAGCTCTCATTCACTTTCAATGCCCGTGCCAGTCTGGGCATTTAAAGCAGCAATCTACCTGTCAAAACCCAAGTTCTCTAATGTCTACAAACCCCTACCCTTAAAAAGAGTCAGATTTTTTCAAACAGTGCTCATTTTCCAACATGGGTGAGCATCTGTGTAGAAGATGTTAGAGATGAAGAGCAGCGTGAATTAAGAAATTAACTTGAGGTTGTGGGTTTGCACATTAGATCTAGTATGTCACTGGTACCAGTTTAGATTTTTACAGTATCTTCTATAGAAGCAGCACAGAGTGACTCCGCTGCTCTCAGGCAGTCGCTCAGTCTAGTCAGTGATGCCATTTAAACTCCTAAAAGGTCGTCCCATCCTTGGCTGAACCATAACACTCTGTTCCATCCTCCCCTGAAGCGCTTCATCTATTCTTGTGACAGGACACTTTTAAAGGATGTTTTTTTGTGGCTCAGTGTGCTCAGCAGTTCACAGGATTTGGTTTGAATCCAACACTTTAAACACCATACACACACAAACACACACACACAAATAGAGATGTGGCTGCAGTCTTGCTACATCCCCAATTTCTTTAAAAAGATAATAAAGCTTTGCTCTCTTTTTTCAGTTTGAAATAACAAGAAGTGGTGTACTAACTAATCAATTTTCATTTTAAAGTCCTCACGAAAGGGCATCTTCCATAATCTGATGTATTTCCTGTTGAAACAGGATATTGAGGCAAGGCATAATGCAGGGAATACAGCTAATTCAAAACTGTAAATCAATGGGATATTTATTAGGAAGAGAAAGGCAGCATCATTTGATGGGAAGGGTTGAGGGGTGGGAAAGTTAAAAAAAAAAAAAATGGTTCAGCATGAGGTCACCGCTGAAGGTTCGCTATGATTCGGGAAGGAAAAGTTGTAGGATTTTTTTCATTTCTCATTTTCTCTTTGTTTCCACAGCAGACCAATAAAATAGATAATTAGAGCAGAGGCAATGACTAAAAAGGTAATACATGAACATAGTAAATACTGAAATAATAATATTGTTTTTTTTTGTGTTATGTAGGAACAAAAATTGTACCAACTGCCTCTTTAAAATGTACTGATGGGCTGATGTACAGCAGTGCCAGTGGAGGACAAACGCAGGACAAATACACGAGCGAGGACATCTACACTAGCCTGAAGATGGGTGTTGAATAAAAGCTTGAAGGGAAGCCTTGCACAGCGGCTACAGCGGCTATTTTATCTTTCCTTTACTCTGAACGGAGCAGAAGCACCATCGCTCATGATCTTCGCCCAAAAAGAAGTCTCATGATGGATAATGCTTACCCACCCAGGCTGGAAACGTGGTGCAACTGGAGAAGCCTTGGTAGGTGCTACAGAGGGCGAAGAGTCCCTCGCCGGCCCCTTCGGCCTGGACGAGCCACTGAGGGGAACAGAGACACACTGTGTACAGCACAAACTCCACAGATAACAGGGTTGTCAGCACAGTCACTGGATTCCTCATGTTACCCTCCCACACACACGCGCCCTCACACACACACACGATCTTCAGTGGTTTTGCTTCCGAGCTTTCCTCATTTGAATTACATCCTCTTGTAATGCTTGTAAATTAAATGTAGGAAGTCTGCTGCTGTTTTTTTGGATAGGATCGCTGGTTTAAAATCCTGCTGGACCTCCTGGGAAAAACTGTAAATCCTCCGCTCTTTCAGCTCCTGTACTGCCACAAACCTTTGAGCAAGGCACTTAATCCACAGCTGGCTGCCAGTATTAAACTGGTCTTACTGGGCAGTGTGTAAATGTGAAAATGCGAGGCATGGTGGAGCTGGAAAAGCACAAACTACCCTGTGTAGATAAAGTTAAAAAGAGTTCTTGTGATTGTCCTCTCCTTGACTACCAACACATGTGACTCCGTCTAATGTGTCCATACATTTCCGCTGACAAATACTGCCTGTGTGGCGTATCACAGTTCATACAATTTGTGTAATATACTGAAGCAGACAAACTCAAACACCGCCTGTTTGCTTTCATCATCGAAGCCGGTGTCAAGCCGAGGGTTGCCATGTTTAATCCTCAGTGAAGAACAGGCTGTTGTCATGAATATTGAAGGCTCCACTGAGAGTGTGTTGTACAAACAGACGACAGGTGACATTTTTCTTTTTAATGAAGACACAGTGGGACACAATGTACCTGAGCTAGTGTCTGATGTGTGTAGTGTTTGGATTTATTGGTATATCCAGGAAAAGCTGAGAACATACTGCATGCTTTTTTCCAGCTTCACGCTCATTTATTTACGCACATTGACACCTGGGAGCTGCCCAGTGCAGACAGTCTAAAAGGTTAAAGTTATTCCTCCTTGTCTTCTTCAAATTATGTGACTCTTCTATAGATAAGATTGCTCGGTCTCAGTTTCTGTCTCTCTTTGTCTTTCTTCCTTCTCTCTCTGACTTTTCCCCTTCTTCTACCCTTATTTATTTCCATGTATCTTTCTTTCTTTCTTTCTTTCTTTCTTTCCTTCTTCTCCATGCCCATGAAAATTATGTGCAAAAGTTTCTATCAGCTGGTTTGAAATTAAAAAAAAAGTCTTCCTGAATGTGGGAAACTAAAACTAAAAATAAAAGTAAAAATAATAGGTCCAGTCCAATAATATTATTATAAAAATAATAAAAAGAAAAAGAAATGAATAATAGCAATTCGTGAACCAGTTCTTGGGTAAACTAATATTGTTTTGGTGTCAGCTGCTATTAGACAAAAACAGAGAAAATGCGCTTGGTAGTAAAGCAGCAAATAACGGTCATACAGTCGCATCAGACAGGCAACTTAATATTTTAAGAACAGGCATTTTGTTGACTGAAGACACTTCAGGACAGATTGGCACTGACATTTTTATTGACCTGAAACTGCATTTCCTTTAGTTTTAATCAATTTCGTGATTTAAAAAAAAAAAAGATATAGATGCATTTATTGGGTTTTGGTCTATGAAAGCATTTGTTGATGGAGCTCTTTATCCAAACATTTAAAAAGCCTTCATTTCATGGCTAGTATAAAAAAATATAAAAATGGAATAAAATAATGTGTGTGTGTGTGTGTGTGTGTTGGCCATGCTGCGGCTTTCATCAGGCAGAAGCACACCAAACTGCACAAAAAACCCACTTGCAACCATTTTCATGCAAATGCACTGGAGTTGTTCTCAATATGGTGTTTTAAAGTAACCATGAAATGAAGGCCTTTTAAATTTGTGCCCTGAATTGAGCCTTGAAACTCCTTTTCATTTCATACTTTCTTTATTGGCAACAACTTTAGTGAGGACAGGTATTGAAATTCAACTTTTTCTAATTCCGACATCACAATGCACCCTTGGATACAGAAAACAGGGCTTCTTTGTTTTTTTCCTGTCAGACTCATCTTTCCGTCACTGACTATATTCTCTTTCCATCTCTCTCTCTCTCTCTCTTTCTCTATGCTCTGATTTCTCTCTTTCTCACCCTCCCTCCCACACAAACATGCACATACTCTGTCCTGAGCTGACCAGGAGCAGGTAATGTGTTATTGGAGTGGGTGAGCAGGGAATGGGGGGCTTAAGTCTGTCAGATCCTGTCCAATGTGCCAAAACAAACACAGCCATCAGCAGGAGGCTCGCAGCCCTCCGGGGAAATGTACAGATTGACTGACGAGAGCAAACACCGAGCTGGCCGCGCGGCTTCGCATCTTTCTGGGAGTCTCTGCCTCATATTTCCTCTCGGTTCAGTCGAACTTTATTACCCTGCTTGGGGTGGAAATTCATTTCAGCGTTTGTCCATAATTCAGACCAAAGTGCACACAATATAAAATGCAATGTAAATAAATACAGGAAATTAACTTACGTCCTGTTGCTCTGTCAAATCTTGTGGGGAAATAAATCAAATAGAGGTTTAGGTTTAGTTTATTTGCGCATAGAAATGATAAAAATTGAAAAAATAGAGGAGGGGAAATGTCTGGCTGTGTTGGCAAAATGAAGAAACTCACAGGGGATCAGAAAAACATCCACCACCAAAAGAAAAGAGGAGAAAAAACAGAAACCAACTGAATATCCATCTTTGGTTTAGGTGCTTTTATGTTGATTGGCCAAATTGTTCCTGGGTCCTTTTGTCCCCCTACAACAATCCATTTTTGCTGATTTCTAAACTGCCGTGTACTTGAGAAAGCCGATTTCCATGCTTGGGCTAAGGAATTAGGAGAAACCTGGTTGACACAGCTAGATTTCTGATGGAGAACCCTGATTATTGGGCCACATAAACCCTTACATGGATTTCTGAATGGCTTTTTGCTTGTGCACATGTGCAGGAAAACACAGCAGGTAAGGATGAACATACACTGTACACTGCTCGGGAGAATAAAAACATTACTATCTGATCCATGTGGTGGTATATAATTAGACCTGAGGAAACAAAGGGAATGACATTGCCAAATTGTTTTTTTTTTGCATTGTGTGTACCTATGCCAGGTCTCTCTTGTAAAAAAGATACCATTTCTCAAGATGCTTTCTCGTTACAGAGAAGATAAATAAAGCAAGCAGAAAAGAGAAAGTTAGTGATTCCTCTGCTCGAAGTTGAAGAAGAGAGATGTGTTCATTCTGAAACACTGGATGTAGTTCATGGTTACATAACATAACTATGGGAAACTGGAAGAGGCTGCTGCTTGTCTCTGTGTCTGACGCTGCAGTAATGCATGGTGCCGCCAAAGTTGAGTCATGTTCAACATAACAGAAGCACATCCAAAACACCAGACG
The DNA here is from genome assembly GCF_902150065.1 of Myripristis murdjan. NCBI lineage: Eukaryota > Metazoa > Chordata > Actinopteri > Holocentriformes > Holocentridae > Myripristis > Myripristis murdjan. The sequence goes on from NC_043989.1 coordinate 6,647,717, forward strand.
TACAGTTTGGAGGAGACACAAGCCTGCCGCGACCAACACCATTGAAAAGAAATGGGGGGGGAAAAAAGCATAATTCTGACTCAGTTCTTGGTGAAAGCATCAGATGAATGGCTTTGATGGGAGTAAAAATCATAATGACATCAGCAACAGCCGAGAACATGCAGCAGGTGTGTGACAGCAACAATAACAACAACAGTGTTTTTTGCTCCTGCTGTTCGCTGCTGCTGTCAGAGGCTTTGGGTCAGCCTCACCAAACAAACAACACAAAGACACGTGGAACTTGCTGTTTGTTGTTTCAGCCAGTTGTCAGATTTTCCTTGGCATTCAAGAGTTGAAAGAGTTCATCTAATCTGGATCTGATGGTTCAGATTGCTGAGAGCAGGGAGACGAGTCCAGAAATTCTGCAGAGTCCATGTGGATCTGCCGAGACTTGTGCCCTCGCCTCCGATATAATCATCAGGATATTGTCTACAGTGCTCATCTACAAAAAAATGTACATCACATTTACACACACACACACACACACACACACACACACGCACATAAATGCACACACACAGATGCAAACAGAAACTGAGTGGAGTTTGAAAAAGAGACATGAAACAGGTGGGTACACAGATACATGCTCACACATATACATGTATATACACATCAACACACACGTACACACATGCACATATATGCACACACACACACACACACACACACATACACAAACTTAAAAAGAAAGTACATGCACTTACACACGTGCACACTGACTATCTATACACAGATACACACACAAGCCTGCTATACTTTATATACACACACACATGCACAACCATACATGTGCACATACACTGGTGGGTGCATGCACACGCACACACACACTCACACACACACACACACACACACACACACACACACACACATAAGCGCACACAGGAAGAATGAGAGACAAAACAGAGGGAGATAAAGACATCAAAAAAGCATGCACACTCACACACCACTTGTGCATGGCACCAAAAAAGCATCAACCACACAACACACACACACGCACACACACACACACACACACACACACACACACACACACACACACACAGGACATTTTAACTTTAGATAAAGATCATAATGCGGCATCGTTTACATTCACTTTTGCACACCTACTTGGTATTGCGTTTTTGTTTTTTTTTATTTCATTTAATGCATTTAAAGAAAACAATCTAATGCTTATAATATATTCCTCTTGTTTTTATGGCTCTCCATGAAGCACTTGGCTGTAAAACAAGTGCTCTATATAAATAGGGTATGTCACTAGTAATATATGTGATGTATTTCTTGCACTGTTGGGAGACTGGGAGGAGAGTAAAGGTTATTGTGGCCGAGGCTCTGGCAGCATCTAAGGTCACACTGCACCAATATGGGCCAAAGACACCCACAGGGAATGATTAATTGCGTTAATAAGGCCTAAGTGGATCCTCTGATGTCAGGCTTCGCCCTCAGCCCTGGCACATGTGTTACACTGTCATGGCTGATGAGCACCACTTTGAGCCTATTGTGTAAAATGTGGTTTGTCTTCCTTTCGGAGTTTAATTTTGTTTCTTTTTCCAAAATGCCGCACTCAAACATAATGATACTTAGCAGCCTTCTGACGTTTTGGCTGTTTGCTTCACACCGGCAGGAACCTCCCGTTAAACTTCTGTGCTTTACTTGACGGAGATTAAAAGAGCAGATAGCTATTTAAAGTTTCAGAGAAGTATGTATGTACAGGGGAGCATGCAGCAACCTGCACGCAACACAAGTAAAGGCAGGAGTTTTTATATCTCCAGATATACTAAAAATGCATTCCACGCATTCTGTAAACCAGGAGCACCTTTAACCCCTTGAAATCTGATTTCCCCTCTTACATTTTCTGTATCCGCTTGTTGCAAGATTTGACTGAGGCTACATCAGGCGTACATTCAAAACCAAGATGCCATTAATATGTGGCTCCACCATTACATCAAATAGAAAAATATCTAGATGTCTTCTGCTACATTTTCTACACATTTTCCTGCAATTCAGCAGGGCATATTTGGTATCTTTGGAAACCTTGGAGAATATAAAATTTAAAATAAAAATTCGATTGGTTTGAACAAAGTTCGGCCATGAAGCAGTAACAAACCTGGAAATGAGGAGGTGATGGTCTAAACAAAGCTAATAAGCATCCTAGAGGTCCTCACTTGAAAAAACAAAACATCCCAAAAGAGTGCCTTGAGGAACCACCATGTATTAGAGGTTTACTGAAGTATCATGAAGGTTCCTAAACACTTTCTAAAGACGTTCCTCAAAGAACCCTTTAAGGTCCGCCTCTGGATTCAGTTTCCAGAACTTTAAAACTCACAATAACTTTCACATTCAGTGTTAAATTTTCTTTTAGTTTGTTTAGATGGTTTATAATGCACAACTATCGACTGTCACCTGTGAAGTGTATGAATGGAGCTGAGGAAAAAAAAAAACCGATACAGATAAACAGAGTGAAATAAATCTTCATCTCCACCCAGGACAGTTCAATCCCAGGTCACTGCAGACCTTCATTTGTTTATTCATGCATGCATTTGCTCATTCACCCACTGTTTCATTCATACATTTATTCATCATTACACCATCCGCGTGCTTGTCCGATGTGTAACCCCGTCTCCTCAGTGGCCACCTGGGTTCATGATCACACCACTGACACAACACGGATGCTGCACCAGCCCAATGGCTTTGTGGACTCCTAGTACTCAAAATCCATACATTTTGTTCCTGATTACACAAAAACAAACCTTCTCCTTTATTATATTTCTTGATATTTAGCCATTGAAACCTATGAATTCTGAAATACACAACTGTGGGATTGCAATATTAAGACTATCTGTTTTTTTTTTCTTTTTAAATTCTATCCCCCCCTCTTTTTTTGAATCTTTTAGATTGATGGAAGCCCCTGCAAACATAAACTAGACACGTTTCTGCTACGTCTCCAACTCTTCTCAAACTAATTTTTGTCTGGCGAGGAGTCAAATTTGTTCTCAGTGTAATGAGATGTAGCAGAAATACAGATCAGTCTCCCATCCACGCTTTTATGCTTTTATGTTTTATAAGCTGAAAGCTGAGAGCACTTAAACTTTTTACCGCACTGCATGGAGTTCCAGCCTCTGATGTGTCCATTCATGGTGTGTGTGTGTGTGTGTGTGTGTGTGTGTGTGTGTGTGTGTGTGTGTGTGTGTGTGTATGTGTGTGTGTGTGTAGTCCCAGGATGGGAGCCAGAGGCAGTAAAGAGTTTTTTTTTTTTGGTGAGTGTGTTGTCAGTACAGTCTGTCCAAGGCTCAGTCCAGCTCAGTGTTACACGTCACCAAACTGTGTGCTGCTGCTGCCGACGTCTGCAGAGGAGCGTTTGGGTTCCCTGTGGCATTAGTCCAGCGTTTTAACTTCTGTCTCAATCTGAGCACCTAAATTATGCGAGTACTTGATGAAAATCTCTCCTACCTGCGACACACAGAGCCTTGGTCAAGACCACCATCGACAAGCTAAAGCTGGTTTCATGACTGAATCCAAAGAAGGCCAATACTGAAACCAGACAAATCACGTTTTTCTGAAGACCAAGACCATACAAGGCAATGCACAGAGTACATGTCTTTCTATGTATTAAAATAATGCTTATGGAAATACCCTTTTTATGACTTGCAAAGACTGAAACAAGATGTGGAATATAATTTTCACCTCTGCACGTCCAGTGGTTTGGAATTTTGTGTTAGCTTAGCATAAACACTTGAACTCTATAGGAGTCATTAGCCTAGCTCCATCAATTAAGTTGGCTTATTTACACAGTGTATCATGTGGATTTAAAATGCACATCTTTTTAAATGGTCACTGCATTCCGGGATTTTCATTTTGTGATTTTGTGATTATTTTTTTTGCTGTACTCTCTTTCATGCAGCCTTCACTATCTACTTTGTCCCAGAATGCTTTTTATTAAGCCCCACAGAAAGGGCCTGAAATTGTTGCTTTCAATCAGCAGTCATATTAATAGGCTATAGCTAGCCAACTAGCTCAGGAACACCTGGATGTGTCTATGATCCCCTTACTCAAAACACAACATGTCATGTTGCTGCATTGCATTCTGCTCTCCTGAGGCTCATATCACTGCAGAAACTGGGCTATGTGCCTCTTCTCTGATGGATTTCTCCCTGGATTTGTTAAAACCAAGAACAAAAAAAAAAAAGAAAAAAGAAATAGGCCCCATGAATTTCTGAACGGTGTTGAAATGTTTTAAGATGAATTTTTGAGTATCTTGAGTCTGTTTTAAAACGTCACCACCATACTGAAGAAATCCGGACTTATGCTTTGATGTTGTCATGTCCTGTGAAACATATAACATGCAACTATTTTTCTGTTTTACACTTTGACGCTGTTCAAGTGTTTTCAAGACTAATTCAAAGCTCAAAAACGGGAGGCTCGTGTATTTCAATCTATTTTTAACTCTTAACTCAGAAGAATTTTAGAGGCCACTGTGTCTTTCTTTGAGATGAAATCTATTGTTCATGTATGGCTATCCTGCATTTTTGTCAGACCGCAGTCCACTTACTATATATGTAACAATCCACAGTAAATTCTGTTATACAACTGTGGACTATATCTTCAAACAACTTACCCGGCAGCAACAACAGCTTTTGTCTGCACCTGTACAGTGTGTGAGCCTTACCACAGTATTTATTAGTCTCTTTTTACACCTCTCACCTCCTGATAATTAGATTTCCTCCCACTGTGGGTGATGTTGGACATCCATCGCCGGGCGACTGTGTGTCCTTTACAAATCCTTACAAAACGTTGGCTGAGGCTTTGCATGAGATGGCAGCGGTCAGGCAGTGAGCTCATCTCTTGTCCTCTGTGTTGGTGTAATTACAGGCTCTAACTATCAATCAGGGCTTTGTCGCTGTGTGCACTGCTGTGTGGCCGCAAGCCCAGACTGTTTTGAGGAACGGCTAAATCACAGACTTCCCTCTGAGCAGACGTTTACGTTTCGCACTGTTACGTTTTAGGCGTTCGGCTGACAATCCAGAGCGAGCTGGAGCCAAAGTCAAAAGCGGATTATGATTCAATCTCTAAATGGGCAACAATACAAATGAACTTCGGCTATAAACAAGAAGGCACTCGGTACAGCACTGACCTCCGCCAAGCGAAGTTATGGCCTTGTTTACGCTAAGCTACACCCTCTTTCAGCAAAACTGGCATTGTAGGCCTCAGTTCAGTCAGTCAGCACAGACAGTTGGTCAGCGCTCGTGTCACACCCGGGTGGCCGTCTAAGGCCTAAAAACAACGCTAAAAAATAAATAACCTAAACAAAAGCATGCATAACTACCACAAATAAAACCATACAACACACTTCTGCCCTCTGACACTCGACCCGTGACCAACCTCCCTGCCGGGTTTTGTGATGTTACATGTGATGTTTGGAATCTACCATCCTTTTTGCGCTAAGCCCCACACTTTGCCATTTCTTGATCAGCCCTAAAAGTTCCCCATGAGTTCTGTGCAAATCCATTTAGTATTTTTTGAGTTATCCAGCTAATGGCGGGTGAACGGACAGTGGTGATCACATAACCCCCTGCCCGAGGTTTCTCCTCTTTGGCGGAGGTACCAAAGGCTTCTGATGATGGACAGTCTGACAAACTGAACATGTGTCATTAAAGGTGCATTTGTATTTAATGTTTTTTCCTGCTGTGGACTGACACAAATCTGTTTCTCCACCATGTTGAGGAGGTTGTGGTCATCCTTGCGTCATGACTCAGAAAATGCAAAAATGTCTCAGACTTTCCAACTTTATCATCTGCTTTTGAATGGTGTTCAGAGGAAATTTCAAAGTAATTCATTTATTTTTTGGTAAAACTACATCTGCATGCGAATGCAGCAAGAAGTCCAAGGGTTGGAGGCCATAACAATCAGACAATAGATGGAATAAATACTATCTATTCCATTTATTGTCTGATTGCTTATGGCATTATGGGTTAATTACCATGTGACACTAGATTGATCATGGATGATAGAAAAGCAACTGGGAAGGAAAAAAGAGCCTAGAAGACACGAGACAAAACATTTATTTTATTATTTATTTTACTCAGCAGGTAGACAGGTACATGCAGTAGTTAGACTGAATGGCAAAGAAGTGGAAAGAGAAGAAGAAAGAGACAAAATGGATTTTCTCTCCGGACCTGCCAAGTCCAACAAAACACTTCTGAAACGACACTCTGGAGTGAATCGTGCAGCTTCAGTCTTTATAGCAACACTTTCCAGCAGTCAGGCAGCCAATAATAGCTTTTCTGCAGACATTATGTTGTTTATGTAGTCCAGTTTCATTCTTGAGGCCGGAGTGAAGATTTTTATTTGAAGATTTCTATTTGATTTCTATTTTGGTAAGCCCACCAGTGAAAGACGCTGCACAGCAAACGAGTCATTTACACCTGGAGGGATTTTGAAACGGGCAAAACAGCCACCGAAAAAAAAAAAAAAAGACCCATAATTTATTTCGGGTGGCCATTTATAATGTTTGCTTCTTGTTGTGTGTTGGAGTATTAGCAGCAGGAGGAGGAGGGGGCCGGTTTGAGCAAAACATCTATCAAACTGAAAAGGCTCCCTGTGCCTTGACGTACAGTAGTAATCATTTTAAGAGCTGGTGTGACTTTATAGAGGAAACAGTGGTAAAAGGAAAAAAAATCTTTGATGTTTGCTGTTGGTTTTAACTATTTTCAGTCCTTTGCTGCCTTCCTCTTCCCCCTCTGTGCCTCTTTTTTTTTTTTTTTTTTTTTTTTTTGGACTTAAAAACATGCTGAGAGTTGAAGTGTACTTTTCCCTTACAGGTGAGCCTGGGGAAAACGAAACTCTTAAACACCAACAAAACTAATCAAAACATCTAGAAAAAAAATATCTGGACTTGAATAACTTGTCATATGTAAGTCATCATAAAGGGAACATTTTGGGTTAGGCTTAGGATTTCACTGTACGACAAATTTTTACCTTTGATTAAGGCAATGTTGACTTATCATTATGAAATCCACTAACCTAAAACTAAAAAAAAAAAAGTGCATGGATACATTTAACTGTTGAATTTTTGTGATTTCTGCTATAAAGTCGGATGACAAATTTCTAACCGAAACATGCTACAGTCAAACATTTCAGTTTTTGTTCATTTCAGCTGCTCTAGTCCAGCTGAAATTTGAAGCCAAACAAACTGGCTGCAGCTCTCTTGTATCTTAAATTTCTTAGGCTCGATATTCATTTTTTTTTTTTTTTCAGCGTATGACGTGGAGCAGAGTCTGTGTCTGGCTGCATTGAGTTTCATATTTCATTTTCCATAATAACAATAAGGCTGGAAGGTGTGTGGGCATGGTGATAATATGGCGGTATGATGTGATAATAAAGTGATGCGGTGATTTCGGGACATGAGATAGCTAATCTGCAGAGCTGCAGACAGACAATTTATCCTTAATTGCAATTCTAGACTTTATCTTCAGCTGCTGCTCCAGTTGCCACGTATACAGAGAGAGAGAGGGAGAGAGAGAGAGAGAAGGAGAGAGAGAGAGGAAGGAAAGGGGGAGAGAGAGTAAGAAAAATGAAGGCAGGATGGAGATGGGTTAAACACGGAGAGAAAGAAAAAGTGAGAGGAGAAGAAAGGAGGAGAGAAAAAAGGGACTGAAAGAGGGGGTTAAGGGAGGAGACAAATGGAGTGAGGGGAGAGAGAGAGGAGAGATGATGTGGAAGGGGGAGAGAAAAAAGTACAAGGAAACAGAGGAGTCTACACCTCCTCCTCCTCCTCCTCCTCCTCTCCTCTCTTTCTCCTCCTCCTCCTCCTCCTCCTCCTGTTTTCTCTCCATCATCAGTCTGACTCTGGCTTCCAGGCAGAATGGAAAATGCCACGTTGCATCGCGGCTCTCCTCCTCCCTCCTCCCGTCCAGCTGTTCCTCACATCAGCTCTGCTCTGCACGGTGGGAACAGACAGGAGCAATCTACCGCCCCCAAAACACCCAGACACGAACGCCTCCATGACGGACCGTGAGGAATCCATTCAGGTTTGTTTGCTTCTGTCTGTCGGCGGACGGCAGGTGCTTGAAGCCTGGATCGTGAATCATAACTTGATGAGGTAAATGTTCCAGCGACTGAGTGTTTGCTGCGGCATCCCAGGAGGACTGGGTGTTTTCACAGAGTTAGAACCCTCCACAGGAGCCTGGAATAAGACCTATAAGTCATAGGTTAATCAGCAATACAATAATGCATTACTGGATTAGTCAGTTATAGGGAATATACAGTATAACATACAAATAGGCCAATAAATGGCAGCAGCAATGAGGTCACCAGTAATAAACTGAAAAAGAGAGAGAGACCCATTTCCTCCAATCAGTGATCTTCATAAGGCAATAAAAACTTTTTTTTTTAACATATCTAATATCTGCATATCTTATGTCAGTTTAATACGAATTTCTATAATACAAGTGAGTGAACTTTATTTGTATAGCACCTATCTATGCATAAACCACAAAGCTCCTCACCAAACAATCATGAAACAGAAAAAATATGTGAAACAAAAGGCAACCATCACAGACACAACACATCAGAATTTTAAAGCATGAGTTTATTGATTTTGCACTATGTATATGACTCTTACATACCTGTAGTGCTTTGACCTGCTGGGAATAAAAGTTGAAAACAAACTGAAAAGTTGCAATGTGCATAAATTAAAATTTCATGACAGCTGTGGCATCAAACACACTTTCTAAACGGGAGAAGCAGGTCAGGCAATTTTTAACGATTATTTTTAGCTATTTTTCTAAGTTGCAGCACAGGACTACTGTCGCTCTCCCAGACTTCTGCGATTCATGCCGAGGAACCTCCATAAATGGTGAGGAAGCGTTGAGTTGTTTGTCAGGGATTGCGATCATTTATTTTCTTTGTAACTTTTCTGTTTCCTCTGAATTCCACCGCGGAGCCGACACATTTATTTTTATTTTTAAGTTTTATGTTGGTCCAAAACCTGACAGGCTTTGGGTCAGCTCTTAAAACAACATTCTTTGCTGGCCGGTCCGACACAGACAGGCTGCCTGCTCCATTAGTCAACACGGTGGTTAATCAGCAAAATATTTTCTGTCACAACCAAACTTTAGTCTCTAGTCCAAAATATTACACTCAGTTACATCAACCCACATTGATGCCTGTGTGGTTAGAAATGTGATTTTAGAAAGTTAGCAGGGACGACTGACCACCAACTTGTTACAGCCTGCGGTGCAGTTCAGGAGCTACACACTACTAACCTGCAAAACATAAACACAGTCAAGAGTGTTGTTTCATTCAGTCACAAGTTCAACAGTGTCAACGATAAATTAGTTGGTATCAGTTCTTTGAAATCTATATTTATCTAGGGAGGGCTGGCTGGCCATGCACCCTGTTGTTCTGCACCACCCTGATTCATGCATCCAGTTTCAGGCAGAAAAATTTGCCTGGTGCAACCACAGTCTTCACCTGCTGACCTCTGCCCAGCTCCAGTGGGGTGGATCAGGGAGTATAAGCCTTGCTTAAAGGATTGGTTTGGTATTTTTCAGGACCTGGTCTTAATTAAAATGTTGATTCCTATCATTTTTTAACCATTTACAGCACAACCTCACTGCTAGCTCTCGTGAGAAACCCACCACTTTGCTAAAGCCTTCTGCTAGCCCAGCCCATTCTCATGCCCAAATACCGCAGCTTGGTCACGCCCCTTTTGCGTCTGATACACTAAAGGCGCCTTTTGGCATCAATATGAGATGCAGAGGATGGTGACCTAGTATAAAGGTCGAGAAAGTCCGCCAAGAGAGGTTTTTGGGGTGGATGACGGGTTGTGTAAGCCATAGGACCGTCATGCATCAGATTACACTGCGATGTATGAAGCCGGCTGCCTGTTAAGAGCTCAGTTTCAATCTATGCAGGCAAAAAGACACGCTGGTTAGTCAGAAACTGCTGTGAGACGAGGATAATAACCAGCTTTATAATTATCCTAAACCTGCTGTTACCCTGCAGCACTAACATCTTACTCCTCAACCCCAGCAATTAGTGGGTCGGTGCACTTCAAATGATTTAAAACTACTGCTAACCGTCAATGTCAAAGACTCCTGACAGAACAGTGGTGGACCTTCACCAGAACCTTGTGTATGGCATAAGTCTCCACACACAAACTGCTCACAAACACATGTGGGTGAAAGCTATAAACACAATGTAGAGAATTCATAAACAAGGCCAGCGCTTTATCTAACACTGCAGACGTGTTAGATGGCGTTTCTCTGAGTCTCCTGTTTCAAGGCTGTTCCCAGCATCCTGCGGCTCAGTAATGAACTCTTTTTTTGTGAAAAAGTTGTCTAAAGATCACTGCTTAGGCGGCTCTGTTCTCTTCATTTTCTTGCTGTTGCTGTCACTGTCACTGTAGTTTTTAATTAGCCACTGATTCCACAGTGTTTAAACTGAAAATATGGCATATATTTGTATCTTAATCACAGATTTTCCAAGTTACCACGTTAGGGTGTGTCCACTGCCATATGCTGCCATACTCTGTCACATGCAAACACCACCCTTGTCTTTTCACAAAGAGTTTGCCTAGTTACTCACCATATTAAAGTGTGCATTAATGCAAATGAGGGATAAAGACATGGGGACGATGGATGCGCGGCACAGCAACTCCACATGAAAAGCAAAAAGTCTCAGTTTTGGGTTAGTCTGAACCTCAAAAACGATCAGATCGTATCAGTCAAGTTTTTAAAAAAAAAAAAAAAAAATAGCTTCAGTCTCACAGCTTGGTTTATTAATATCACAGGGATTTCACATGTCAGACTGTCCTTACTTATAATTAAGGCTAAATAAATAAGGACAGTCTACCATGTCGGATGAGTTAAGACAAATTGAGACATTGAGATCTCCCAGCACCTCCTGCCTGACCTCATTTTGGTATAGTGGCGCTCAAATTATTCTGCAGAAAGGGAAACGGGATAATTGTTTTCCAAAACCAAATGCAGTTTTTCACTCAATCATTTTCACCACATCAACCACTTTAAGTTTTTGTTTTATTTCGTTGTGATCCAAAGCGAAACAAAAGACGACACAGAAGCCGCTGTCCCACTGGAAAACGGGGGCACGGAGGTCGCCCGGCTCACTATCCAACACCTGCACGCTGCTCAGCAGAACGGCCAGGTTGCGGAGTCGGCGGGAGAGTTTACAGAGTGGTGAGCTGACCATTTCCCTATCCTGATGAGTGTCTCATGGTCCTATGTGAGCACTGTCCAGTATTAGCCACAAAAAGTACAACTAATATTGTAAAAATAAGCATAAATGTGCATAAATTTAGCGAACCTAACAGAGAGGCGATTGGATTATTTTTCTTCTTATTATTGTTATTGTTATTATTGTTAGTAGTAGCAGTTGTGTTCATGAAACTCTGTGATAGCCTTCATTCATCTCTACAGATCAAAGTGCCTGCAAAGTAACCAGAAGCCTGTGAGCTGCTGCCCTGCTTCAAGTTGGTGGGAGCAGAGAGATAATTTTAGGCCCAGCCCAGGAAGAGAGGGGAGGGTGGGAGGTGTGTGTGTGTGTGTGTGTGAGGGGAGGGGTGGTGGATGGGGTCTGCGTCCCGACTGGGCCGTCCCACTGCAAATGTCTCCTGTGTGAACCGGTCTGGCTGTTAGATCGTCGCAGGCCCCGGAGACAGCTGACTTCTCTTTTGGTTCCTCTGCTCTGCTCGCAGCTGAAGGTAAGAGCTCCTCACTCCTCGCAGCATCTCCAGCCTGCACGCCACCGCCGGGGTCTGACCTCGGCAATGTGTCAACATATATTCTAACAGTTAGACGATTTAATTTAATCTCCTTTTCACGGCAGGATTTGTGTGCTGTTGTTGTTTTTCTTCACTGATACAGGAGAGAGTGCCACAAAAAGTTGGCTAGAACTTACTGTTAAACTATTATTTTTGCAAGACAGTCGAGTGAGTCACTCCCTAAACTGATAAACTGTCAACAAACAGTTTAAAGAAAATGTGTATTTAAACTTTTCCGTAGTTTTCTCTCCAGAAGATACTTTGGATGACAGATTTAGGGCAACAGATGCTAAAAAACAATTTGACATTCACTCATTAGTTTTCCTGACATGCCAGTGTGACTGAGGTGAACAGGAGCAGGACAGCAAAACCTTTTTTTTTTAAATATCTACCAGCCGCATTTGCTCCTTTACCAGCCAGGTATATATTAACAGCAAAACAGAACAGAAGTGTATGCTGGGTTACCTGCTGGAGTATACAGGCACAGATTCCCCAGCATGGTGAATGGTGTTAATTTCCCATTTTCCAACCCTGTTTCTGACCACTAAAACTACAGAGAGAAAACTAAAAGTGGACGCAAATCTCAGCTGAGGGTCTCCTCTATCATTACTGCCAAAGCAGCTGCAAGGAAATCTGTCCCAGTAGGCAAACAAGCTGTTCTTATGAGGCTGCATTCTCTGGGACAATGTGGAGGTATTGTGTGCCACATAGGCAATAGGAGGCGGGACTACAGACTACAGCTTATACACACACACACACACAAACACATGAACACACACAAGCACACACAGTAGGATTAGGTGTTTGAAGAATTTGCATAACAGCATACTGTGCCACATTATCAAGAATATTGGTGATTACGCACAAGTCAATTAATTTGTTATCACAGGGTGTTTACAGTTGGAATGCATCGGCTGTGATTTGACTTTTGAAAACTTAGTTTGGTTAAACTCCTCCGCAGAATTGTTGCTGATGAACAGTCTTGAAAATAAACTTAGTGGAGTGAAGTGAGAGGGGGGAGGGAAGGGATTTCACAAAGACCCAGAGAGCGATGGGAGTGTTTCTCAGCCACATATCTTTCTCTCCCTCCTGCGCTCCATAACTCCCCCTCCCCAATTACTCCCACGTAAAGGAATGCGGGTTGCCATAGGGACTCGTTACCAGCTGTTTGAGAGCTTTGTGAGTTTGTCCCGATGTCCGAGCCTCCCACCTCCCGACTGTCAGATCTCACTCATATTCACCCACCGACAGAGACGAAGAGAGAGAGACTGACATGCTCTTACTGGCTTTTAAATTACTTGTAAAGCTGCATGTTCTCAGCTTATGAGGATACCAGCGATTATGTACAAGTAATGTAACATAACAGAACTGTTTGGATATAAAAACTGCTCCCTGAGTTCAAGTCATTAGAAACTGACACTCAAAAATGCTATGACAATATTGTTTTCTGATAAACAGCGATAATTAACTGAATTAGAGAGAGAGAATGGAGAGAGAGATAAACTGGTGCTATTACATATTTAGATAAATTATGGCTACAAGGGTTTATGTGATGTGTATATTTCCTTGTTCTCAACTTTTTTCTCACAACTTGTTTTAGTCTGATCTGGGGCTGTGCAGATTCCTGCAGGCGAGAAAATGCACAACAGTCCTTTCCTCACCTCTCAAACTGAATTATATGGAGGGGAAATAAGAAACACAAGTCCAGTCACTTGATTTTGATCTAAAAAAAAAAAAAAAAAAGTTGTGTTTCTTACGTTCTTTGCACTGGTTGGGGCTTTTCCCTCAGTGTTAGTGTGTCTCTTTTTAAGGCCGAGAGACAATACATCTGCATTAGTATGAGCGAGGTGGAGACGAGAGCGTTTCTGGTGGGTGAAAGGTGGTTAATTGTTGAGGTGGCAGGTCTTTGGGGTGCAGGGGTGGTGGGGCGTTGTGAGCGGGTGGGGGGGGGCGGGGGCCGAGGATGCTGGGAAATGCCGGGCCAGCCTGGCAATCTCCAGAAAGGCTCTAATCCACTGACAGGGAGGACGGATTGTGCTCCTGTCTCGGCGCGACGTGGTCGACAAAAAAACTGAACTATCGAGGCTGCAAAGAAAGAGACAGGATGCAGGATGAGAAAGGGAGAAATGTGGGGGGAGAGAGAGGGAGAGAGGAAGAGAGGAAGAGAGAGAGGAAGAGAGAAATACAAAGAAAAGGAGTGAGAGAGAGTGGGAAAGAGACAGGGAAAGACAAATTGCAATGGAGAAAGTAAGTAAAAGTGGGACAGAAAGAGAAAATTAAAGAGAGAGAAATAGAGAATGAGACAGAGAAAGAAAGACAAACTAAGTGTAAAATACAATAGAGAGAAAGGAAAAAGATAGGTGAAGAAAAAGTCAAGACAGGGAGAAATACAGTGAAAGAATGGGTCCGAGACATACAGAGAGAATATAAATGAAATACAGAGATTGAGACAGGCAGACAGTGAGAGAGGGAAAAAAAGAGAGAGAGAGGAGAGAGAGAGAGAAAACCCAAATGTGAGTCATTCCTGCTGAGGTGGAAGTGTAAAATCACAGTGGGATGGAAATGCAGGGGGAGGGGTGTCAAAGCGGCTGGAGGAGATGTTCGCTTCAGATTTATTATCTGAGCGGCAGAACTGGAAGTGAGGTGCTGGGTTTTCGGACAGGAAGAGAGAGAGAGAGAGAGAGGAAAAAAGGCCAGGAACTGACTGATTGGTTCACAGTTCACATGAAGGTCTGACACATCTTCATAAGCGCTCATCACTTCGGTGTTTTGCACCGGAGGTCGCCTGTCAATCAAACGGTCTGGGGGCGGGACTGCGGCGCCTTTCTTTCTTTGGATTTGACGGAGTTTGAGTTTCAGCCGTTTTGTCTTTGTCCGCATCAAAACGCATCACTTCCTGTGCAGCAGGAAAGAGCCACCACACACTGAGCGTTTAGAAACAGCCGTGTTAAAGAGTTTTAAAGCATTTAGTGATATGAAAATGACACGGATGAGTAATTCAACAGCCTGAAGTTAACCTGAGACTGTGGCTGGCCTGCTGACTGGCTGGTTCAGAGGGTTAAGTTTACATACAACAGAAAGTGTGGGATAGGTCACTGGAGATGACAAAAGCGCTTTTCTCTTGGACTAAGCATACCACACCACCTTAAAAAGCTTTATTTTCATTTATTTAGCAAGTTTATTTAACAAAACAAGTGCAAGATGCAAGCAAAAGCTCAAGACAAACAACAAGGTGAAGCAAAATGGAATCAAAATCACATAAAAATGAGACACCAAGGTAAATGTTTCTATCCAGGTGCTCTTAAAGACAATAGTCCAATATGAAGAAGTGAACTGGAAAGCTGTGGTTAGGCCATTGCTTTGTGTGGGTGATGAACGGGACATGGTGCCAGGAGTTTTTGGCCCCTCACTTGAAAGGGGATAAAAGAGGAATGCTGGGTTGGACAGAAGACAGGAAAAGACGAACAGCAGATTATCAAATTACTGATGGACCTGGCTTCCAGAGAGCTGTTTATCGCCTGAGGCCAGAGGCTCAGTAACAACTCGGTGAAGCCTGTCTGTGGGAAGCCAGAAAACAGAGGCTCTTTCCCGACGGAGGGAGGAGAGGAGGGAGGGGGCCCGGGAAAATGAGTCAAAGGGGTCAGGTGATGAGGAACTCAGGTTACATACAGATTCTACACCGCTTTCTTACTTTTCTCCCAAGCTCTCCCCTTAACTCTCCTCCTGTTTTTTCCACCCTCTCTCCTTTGTGCTCGGAGTTTCCTGAGTGATAGGGATGACTGACGGTCTGAGTGACTGCCCCGAATCCCCTCTCACTGAAAACTACTCTTTGTCCAGCCCACTTAAAGGGATTTCCCCCCCCCCCCCTCCTCCTCCTCCTACCCCTCCTCCTCCGCTCTGGGGAGAAATTGGATTTGTCATTGGGTGTCTTATTGCGAGTCTGGGAGAAGGCAACTTGGATTCAAGAGGCTTGACATTCAAAGGAGGAAGCACTCACCTCGGGATGGAGCTGGACTGTGCCCTGTGATCGACGAAGCTCGCGGAGTGCACCTCGGGAAAAAAAAAAAAAAAAAGAAGCACTTCACTTACGAAGTGAGAATAAGCAGCTGCAATTGAAGAGTTTCATCAAAATGCAACGTAGAGTCTCTTTGGAGGAAAAACTCTCCACTTGAGTGCCTTTTAATGACCACTTCTAAAAAACACAAAGGACTGTTTTCTCATAAACATGTAAGCAAAGGCCTTAAGATGACTAACAGACGCCTATACTGGGCGATACTTTCATGCCAACAATCATTTTAGAACATCTTGTACAAACTGCGAGCAGCCTAAGTAATGAAGCACAGATAATAATATTGGATGTTGACATCTGATGGCGGTGGAAAGTTCAGCCGTGGCTAACTTATCTCAGCTGACAAGTGCTGCAAATAAAAGGACTTTCAGTGACTTGTTTATCATGTTGGTCACAGTATGTTGGCATAAATCAGTTATTGCGAACAGTGGATGCAATCACTATGTGCATCTCAACTTTTCTAGCCTTTGCTGAAAAAGGTGCAACCTCGGGACCTCTCTCTGGGGCTGACAGATTTTGTTTACTTAACCACATTCAGATTTCTTGAACATTTGTCTTCCACTGCCTGTTTGGGCTGATCCACTGCCAAATGCATCAGTTCATCATGAAAAGCAAATTTTGGAAGGCACTGTAGAGGTTCCCTATGTCATCTGTGCATCTTTTTCCCCTCTGGTTGGCCATAAATCAGTCTCAAACTTCAACCAGTTTGAAGAAACAGCGCCTGAATGGAGTTGACAAGTGCACAGCATGGAGAGCTTGTGAAACTATAGCCTAGTAAAGGATGCAGGATTAATATTAATTGGAAACCACCATAACAGCTACAGAGATCTTTGGTGATTTTCATGCCCACAGCACAAATTACATGCTATATTTTGGTGAAAGCATGATCATGCTGATCCTGTGCTAGATCAGCAATCATTTGTAGTTTTTTGTTTATGTATTTTGTCTTTTCTGTCATAAAAAAATGCAGGCAGCATTGGAGTTTCCAGAGAAATCTTCACTTACTTAAACTGGGAAATGAGAAACTGTAAAAATCCTAACATTATACAAATGTATCCACAATACCATGGATTCACTGAATTTCTTTTTCGTTTACAAATGCATTCCGCAAAATGCCGACGTTGGAGGTTGATGCATTAATGAGATCCCCACATAATGCTTGTCCCATGTGAATAGAGCTAAAGGCAGGAGGACAGAAAGATTGTTTATTCCCAGTGCTTTTACAGTGCATTTGCCTCTTTATACCCCTTTGCATGCCTCTGGTGTTTGCCTGCAGTGTTTGCTGGGAAACTCTGTGACAGGCAGACAGACAGCCACCACTGTGTATCCCAGGTTGTTTTTCCAGGCATCCAACCCACCTGTTATGTCACCGTGGAGAGGCAGAAAGAATTCCTCTAAATCCGTTCCCTTTAAAGCCTGCTGGAAAAAGACACAGAAGCAGAGAGAGAGAGAGAGAGAGAGAGAGAAAAAATGAGAGAGAGAGATAGCTGTATTAGTAGCAGTGCCGGGCTGTTTTCCTCCATTGCGAGTTTACACCCCGCGGCTGCTTGCTTACCTAACAAACCTCCCAAATTAAATACGTTTGAGGGGAAAAAGGACTTCTTTATGAGACTGAAGTTTCCCTTTTAGCCTCTGCCCTGTTTGATTATGAGAGCAGCTTTCCAAATAAAATAATTTGTTTTGCTGTTACGTCAGTCCGTCCGGCCCTCTCCTTCCTGCCGGGGAGAGCGGAGTGACTTTAGCCCGGTCTGACTAAATAGGAATATGTTAAAAAGGACATGAGATGGGAACGCCGTGTTCCTCCAAATCAAATACTGACCTGACATTTTTGGAAATGAGGACCCTTTTTATTTTCTTTCTTTGCAATCAGATTTAGCGTTGCTTGCTTACCCAATTTCTCACTCTCAGTCAGACATGCTACTTATGTGTTTGTTAGAGGTTCTTTTCACAAAATTTCCCGTCAGCAGAACACCTCTTGGTTTTTCTTTTTTTTTCTTTTTTTTTTTTTTTAGCTCCACTTTTTCAAAGGCACAGAGACCTTTCCTTGTGCGGAGGTTATTTGGAGACGTCACTGTCTGCGTCCTCTGCCAGGGTGTCTGTATTTTTCCATGTCCAAACCCAGTTGAAATTTCATGGCCTAACTGCAGTGGACCTTCACAAACAGTGGTCACCGTTGTGGAAGTCCCTGTTGCGCCCTGCCTCAATTCTGTATCAGCGCTAAAGTTTTGCTGGACAATTCCTTTTGATCGCTGCGGCAACAGGGCGGCGTCAATCATGTTTAAAGAATCATCATGGAGGGAAGATTGAGCGGGTATTGTGATTTTAATGTGAAGCAGCGTCTTGCTTATACAGTGTGCACGAGTTCCTTTATTTGTTGTTGCAGTTATTTGCTCTCCCTCCTACATTCAAGTGTTCAAAAGTATCACTGATGTATTGTGATGGTCACTAATGAAGATCTGCAGATGTAGTCGTGGTAGGGTTCTTGCACGTTACCGCAAATGTTACATGCAACAGCTGCACAAGTGAAAAAATGGACGGAAAACATGAAATCGCTGTTATTATAGCCTTCAGAATGCAGAGGAAGAATTCAGGAAACCAGCGAGGCAATATGGGTTTTGTGTTGCGAACATTTGAGAAAGAACAGGATGCAGTATAAATGGAAGATGCATTTATACTGAGACTTCAACAATGAGCTACCACAATGCTTCAGTGTGAGCCAATGTGGCTCTCATCATCCAGCATGTACAAAAATTGAGAAAAAAACAAAAAAAACAAAAAAAAAAACCACTGATCCAAACAACAAATAATTCAGTCTCTTTAGACAGACCCCAAAACAAGTAAGACAATTGAAAATAAATGAGCCCAGAAGGGAAGCAGTGATAAATCTTTGTGACTCCAAATGACAAAAAGCACACAAGTGGCTCGGGGGTATGTCAAATCACACATGTGCTAATGTCAACACCGTCTTCTGCTGACTGACTGTACGCACACTTTACCCTTTTTACGGCATCTGTCTAAACATGTTGTCTTGTTCAGATGCTTTGTGCCAAAGGGGCCTTGTGCATTTTTCAGGGCACCCGGCAACCAGCCAAGCGAGGTGTTCCTCTATCCCCAAATGTCAGGTTCAATTTCCCTCAAGGGAATGTTTTCAAGAGCCGTAGCATTCATCTCCTTCCCTGTCTGCGCCGTTAGCTCTTGCTTGTGTTGAAAGCATGAGGTGGAGAAAAGTTCCAAATTGTCCTACAACATGTTTGGAAATGTTCGCAGAGAAGGTCAGAGCATTTATTTTTATTAATCTGCTGTCAGTTTAAACCGGCTGACCTCTTATCTGACGAGCAGGAATTCAGACTATTCACAGTTCTGTTTTGTAAATCTCCTTATCCCCCTGTTGATCGCCTTTAACACTGAGTATTGCACAAACTGTGTCAGATCAGTTCTATTCACCTCAACTCAGCCTCGTTGCCTCGCATGGGGAATTTCCCTGGCAGAAAGAGTTACACAGAGCGTGGTGATAAAAAACAGCGCTGTACACCTTCTGAGTCTCAACTTGTGAATTCAAATTCTGTGATGGAGTCTGTTGTCAAGGTATTGTTTTGGCTAATTAGGTCCAAGTCTTTTTTTTTTTTTTTTTATATCCGGTGCATAACAAAACAAAAAATATCAAGGGGAGCACGGTAAATGGAATAACAATAAAGCTTTTGATCTGTGCAGCCAACTTCCTCAGACATGGACGGGATCGCTTTAACAAACCCCTATAAGCCACAGGCTGTTTGATCTCTGACGGATAAACAGTGTTTCTGGATGTCTGGATGAAACAGGGCATCCAGACTGAGGTGAGAGAGGTAGAGGACTGATAGCGAGAGAGGAAGCGAGCGAACACGAGACTGCACCATATGGGAAAAAGTAATGGCATGTCCCGCCGCCAGACAAAAGAGCCCTTATTTAGTCCTTCAGATGAGACATGATGAAGGTGGGGAGGAGGGGGCGAGACATGGAGGAAGAAAAGGGAGGATATCATATCATGCCCTTAACAATGGATACTCAGAGCAAAGCGAGGCGTTTGCAGGGCAGATAGCCAACTCTCCTCTTATAGTCACGTCAGGAATGTTGGTTTTGAAGATATATCTGGAATTCGGGGTTCACTCCTGCATATTTTACTCCTGCTGTGATCCTGTAGGGGTCAGCAGCACAGGAAAAATCGCATCATGTATGGAATTTCATGGAGGATTTACCCAAAGTGCGTAAAAATCACTAAAAACACACATTTTAGTATAGGTGGCCCAAGTGGGAATTGAACCTCTGACTTCACAGTGTTAGTGCTTGATGTCATATTTCCGTGAATTTGTCATCGTTTAAAAGGCAATTAAACATCCACCAATAGAGGCGGGCTAAGGGGAAAAATGCTTTTATGGCGTGATGGAAATGTGGTAAAGTGTGTGGCCGTGGGGTGTGGAAAAATGCAGTCATGTGTGATTGTTGGGTATAAAGCTTGTATTTTACAGGAGCTCTGTACAAACTTGTTGATCCTGACTACTTAGTGGTATTTCTGAAGTAAATCTAATTTAGTGAAATCGGCTACTGTGCGAGACAGCAGCACTGATTTATGCTCGAGAATGACAAAATCATTCGCATTCAGAGAGTGAAATGACGCTGGGCTGAACCGGGGAAGCCATTTCAACAAAACCACAAACAGCTAGAGACAATTTTAACTTGGCCTGCAAGTAAACAAGGGAGACACTGAATGTTCTGTTTGAAAAACTGGAGAGCTTCCATTAATCCATTGTGAGGCTCTGGAAATGTGTTACATATTGTGCCTGTTGTCTAAATGCCCTTGTTGCCCACACTGTGAACAATAAGAGCTCATTAGAGGCTCTTCTGAGATCTAAACGGAGCCAATAAGCATCTTTTGTGCCGTAAGCTCCCTCACAAACACTTTAAAAATTTAATTTCTTTATGAAGGGGTTCCTCAAGGAGCCCTCCGGGGTTCCCCTCTGGTTACAGTGGGAAGAACCCCTGAAGTTCCTTTGAAGCTCTTTAACTTTCTGCAGGGAATCGTTTCTATTAAATATTTTTGCTGTTTCTTTCGCAGGGTGTAACTAAGCTTATTACTCCAGTGATTTATTCACAGATATGTGGAGAAGATGAAAGCCATTCAGCAAAAATGCTTAGTTTTCCGACGATTAATATTATCATGTTTATGAGTAAATGCATACAAGTAATTATCAGTGTATTCCAAGGCCAAACAACAACAACAACAACAACAACATAAAAGGGCAACTAAGTGAATGAAATGTGCTTTGTTTTGTTTGCTCCTTGTCTTCTACTGTTCCTGTAGGGTGCTGAGATTTATGTATTTTCATTTTATGTCATAAAGATTTATGTCAGCCTTGAAAGAGGAGGAAACTGCATTGGGAATCAATGCTCTATGAAGAATATTCCTCTGGGAAACAAGACAAAAGCATAAAAAAATGTAAATCTATGCAGTTTTGTTGAAGTTGATGGGGATAAAAAAAAAAAAAAAAAAAGAAGAGAAAATAAAAGAAAATGTGTCTGACCTGCTTCTCTTTTTGTCTTGACAGATTCTGAAGATGAGGGTGTGGATCGTTTTCCTTCTGTGCCTGGCTGGCCACGCCATGGCTGCTCCTGTAAGTTACACTGTGCATGTGTGTATTTTTCTGTGTGTGTGTGTGTGTGTGTGTTCTCCTTTTGTTTTTTTCTTATGTGCATTTTCCTTTGTTTGCACGTTTTCCTGTCTGTGTGTGCTATTGTGTCATCCTCCTGTCTCCTTTGTGTGTTTTCCTGTGTGTGGGTGTGGCTGCAAGCTCACGTGCAAGTGTATAAAGATTTAACATGTGCATGTAGTCTGTGTGTGTGTGTGTGTATGTATATGTGTGTGTGGGTGTGGGTGGGTATGTGTTTTGTTCTCTGGGTGTGAGTGTATGTGTGTGAGAGAGTGCATAATCATTGCGTTTTCTTCTCTGTGTTTCTTCATTCAAGTGCACTTCCTTTGAGCATCCACAAGTGTGTGTGTGTGTGTGTTTGTGTGAAAGAGAGAGAGAGTGTGTGTGGTCATTCTGCTTCTTTTCCAAGTGTTCCTTCATTCAAGTGCTCTCCAGAGTCTATGTGTGTTTTGCATTCACATGCAAGTGTGTGATTAATGTGTGTGTGTGTGTGTGTGTGTGTGTGTGTGTGTTTTACATCCCCCAGACTGAGGAGGAGGTCATCGTGGAAGAGCCAGTAACTGAGGAGCCAGTTGTTGAGGTTTGTCTTTTCCCTCCTGATGATATTCATCCTGTGCACGGGCTGAAAACGTCTGAAAAAAGATAAACTAAACCCAAATCTGAATAAAGCCTGACACAAGAAATCCACACTATATTATGAGAAATGTAATACAAGAAAAACAGGAATGTTCATAAAGTGCAAAGAAAAAGAGATGTACTGTTATCTTAACTATAACATACCTCACAGCCTCTCAAAATATTCCAGGCTAATTCACTTGATCAACCAGGCAAAACATGAGATGCAGCAAATCATGATTATTTTGCAGGAAAGGGATCTGTTACATATCTGATAGCTATATTAAACCCCTGGTGTGTGCAATCTGAGAAAACACTGAAAGATTTATATCAGTGCCGCACTAATCCTTCAGAGAGTACAAGTTCAATTCCTTGGTGCACATCTGGGTTTGATTTGGCCTTCATGTGTGAGGCTGGGGAGCCACGCAGCTGCTCAGAGAGATGATCTAATCCTAGCAGGGCCACGGGCTTAAGACGGTGAAGCCAAATAAGAAGCAATAACAACAGTGTAGACTGTGCATGCAAAGTAAACAGGTTTTGATGGAATATCTACATATGATACCGGAGGATTTTCATATGAATCCTCACTGTTCTATGACACTCCGCTGATTTTGGGCCAGCAAAAGATAACGGCAAAGGAAGCAAGATAAACCAGATGGCACTCAGCAGAGCACAAAACCCTGCCCACGCTGGACAATTTTCCAACTTGCAAAGCTGCAGCCTCCGTAATGGTTTGTTTATTTTTTTTTGACAACACAGCGCATGAATGCAGTGCCCACTAGCAGCTGACTTGGAAGCTCCGAATGTCAGACTTTCCCACTAGCACATGAATGCAATACAATAGCCATGGCTAACACACGATAATCGTCTTGATGGCGCAAATCCCACGTCCACATCACCAACACGATCCGATCGGCAGATGCTTGGACCATTGATGATACGTCGGCCAAATTTCAGCCAAATGAGTTCATAATGTTTGCAACATCTTGCACGTTTCCTCCCTGAACGCTTCTATGCTGCATTGCTAGGGGGAAAAGATCACTTAATTGAATATCAAGGGGCTCATCCAATATATGAGGATGTCCTTCATAGCCAGTGGTAACCCTCTTCCCAGCAGTGCGTGACCAGTCCCTGCTGTAAACAATGCAGCAGTCTAAATATTCCTGTTCGAGAGAGCTGTCATGTGAACGTTTTCCTGTTCCAGAGCTCCGGAGGGACCAGAGATCCCACAGCCCTTAATTTTAGCCAGATTTCAGTCGGCCAGCCAGTCAGGAAGCCGTTACGTTTTTCATGGCTTCACCACATGTGGATCCAGCTGCTTGTTATTGTTGGACATTATGGTCTCTCCGCTCCCCTCTCTCTCTCTCTCTCTCTCTCTCCCAGACTCTGTTTGGCCTTTAGGGGAGGAACCTCTCTTTAACACTCTTTAGCGGTGACGTTTTCATTTTTTTTTCCAGGAAGCCAGGGATACTTAGGTGGTTTGGTTTAAGTGGACTTCATTTGACAAGCGGGGCATAAATAGATCCAAAAACTTTCACATGGCAATCATCTGCTCCATCTAATTCAGAGAGGGTCCTCTGTTTTTTTTTTTTCTTTTAACTCTATCAAATCAGGGAAATTTGTCCAAAGCCACTGGGAGTTGGGTGCTGTGTTGAATAAAGTGGTGAAGGGAGTGTAATGACTTCCCTCACCCAAAATTTCCTGACAGGCAGCCGCTCCCATCAGAATTACATTTCTCAAACTTCCAGGTTACTGACGCCCCATTCTGCTCTAAGAGGCACTTAGAAGCACAGTCTGTTCCACACCACCTCCTCTCCCTACCAAGGACTTTCTTTTTATTTACTTTTAACTCTTAGTAATCCAAAAAACCTCAACATCCTGCGTCCTGGAAAAGTTT
Source organism: Myripristis murdjan (assembly GCF_902150065.1). NCBI lineage: Eukaryota > Metazoa > Chordata > Actinopteri > Holocentriformes > Holocentridae > Myripristis > Myripristis murdjan. Next base: position 6,671,800 of record NC_043989.1, read on the forward strand.
AGCTGCGGTTTATGGTCGCCCTCTGACCTCTGTGACATTGTTTTACCCAGGAGGTCGAGGTTGGGGCCAACCCAGTGCAGATCGAGACCGGAGAGTTTGACGAGGCCATCGAGGTTGTCGAGGATGTTGTTGCTGAGAGTAAGTCAACACGCACACACACATGCACATATGCGTACACACATAGCTGCTTGCTACAACACTCACTTATACCACGCACATATGCACACATGCAAACATCTACAATCAGCTGACCTCAAGTCTAAAGCTAAAGTAATGAGTCAAACTTGCATAAATCATTTCGAACGCAGCAGTTGAGGCCGTGACACTTGGAATAAAATGTGTCATGTGCGTTAGCTCGCGCATCATTGACACTGACCTACCCTGAGGCACATTTTGATAGTGTTTGATTTAGCTGCCTCTCACTCCTCCATCCTCCCAAGGATCTGCGTTGTAAGACACCGCCGGCTTCAGCAGCGCCTCAGACTGGCAAGGCAAACAGCCATAATGACAGACTGCCTCATTCTCCGAGGAGAGGGCTGTGATTATGTGTTCCACCCTGCTGTAAGAGGCAGCGAAGCCTAGTATTTAGGAAAGAGGGGCACAGCCACAGGCTCTCTGCAACGCCAGCAACAGGAAAATACGTATATACATGGCAGGGTGTGCTAGACCGATTAGCTAAGGAGGCAACTCGGAGAATTGAGACATTTTGTTCTGGCTGAGTGGAGGGGGGAGAAACAGAACAGGACCAAATAGAAGCTAAACTGTACAAAATGCAGGCTGGAGAGAGTGAAATAGAGCAACTGAGCTGTTGCAAGAGGAATAAACTAAGACAGAACAGTATGGCACCAAAGGGGATCGCACAATAGCAAGAAGCATCAATAAAAAAGCTGCTGTTATTCAGACTGGAATAAAAAAAAAAAAATCAGATCTGTGTCATATTTGAGGAAAAAAATCAGATCTTGGCCACTTGGCAATGAAATATATAGCAATGAACAAAGTTTGATAACACATAATGAGATTATTCAAACAAAGTTGATGCATCAAAATTCTTTCTGCTGTCAGACATGTCTGTGTACCTTTTAATTCAATGCAATGTATATATTTAATACCTTGTGGTCTACTTGTGCACCTTATGGGTTTATTTATGAAAGTGCGCAACTGTTGTCTACTGTTGTATTACTTTGGCTTCGCAAATGTGAGTGATTTAATTTCACTTGCCTTTGGGCAGGAAATGCTTCAGAACACTGAAATCGTATCAAAGAGTGAGTGTTTTGTCTGGGCCGAAAGTGTCTGGATGAGGCCACTCCATCATTCATAACCGTAATTCTGTTTTTCTATTGGTATTTTTCCAGACCCCTGCCTGAACCACCACTGCAAGAAGGGCAAAGTGTGCGAGGTTGACGAGAGCAACACCCCCATGTGTGTCTGCCAGGACCCCTCCACCTGCCCCGCTGCTGTCGGAGAGTTCGAGCACGTGAGTTCAATAACATGTAGTCTGGCATTTCTTTGTCCTTGTGTTGAGTAAGAATCACAGCCTCACTTTAATTTGTCCTGGGACAGTTATTAAAATAGCACGCGCTATATCCTCACCTCAGCAAGACCTCACTTAGTCCTCTGCTGCTTGACACTGAGTGGCTCCACCGTCACAAATATAGGTCATAATACCTGGACACTATGTGCATTAAAGCTACAGCAGTTTATTGTTAATCAGAGCAGAGGCAGCACGCTCTTTGCCAGTGTTAGTGGTTTGATTCCCACAGTGGCTACCAACGCTGAAATCATGTGTTAGATGGTTTGGATAAAACCATACAGCAAATGGATGATATTGGTAAAATAACACTGCAAAACATGAAGAGCCAATAAGTCATCTCTCTCTGCTTTTCCCTCCTCAGGTTTGCGGCACCGACAACAAGACCTACGATTCCTCTTGCCACTTCTTCGCCACCAAGTGCACTCTGGAGGGCACCAAGAAGGGACACAAGCTGCACCTCGACTACATTGGATCTTGCAAATGTGAGCTCTTACACCCTTGTTATTGCACCACTAGCCGTTGTGGAGGTCCTCTCCAAGTTTGTCCCCTGAGCCTTAATCCTTCAGGCTTTCCCGAACAATTGGACAGGAGAAACAACAGAGCAGAAATCCATGGGAAAAGGGTCACTCCTGCACCAAGCAAATCTCTATTTCTTCACACCTCATTTCTGTTTGTCTTTGCCCTGGCTTAAAACCCTAGCATATCTTTAGCGGTATCAGAAAATCATAGTGAAAAATTATGATATATCCTAGATGTGGCTGCGGTAGAAAAATCAAATCATCGAGGGCAAATGATCCATTAAAGGATTTCATCAAAGATTCAGTCATTACCATTAAAGATTATATTTCTTCTTTCTGAGATTTGGATGGCGTGATGAGGATTAACAGACTGATTACGAAAGATGAAAGGAATGATTAGGATTCATTTTGATGCATAGATATTCAATACTTGCAGAATTAAGCGAGAACATAACCTCCGTGCTGGATACACACCGAGTCTGGGTAAGACTTTAATGGGCGCTTGGGGAAATTTGCCCTTGAAAGTTCATGAAATGAAATTAAAAATGAGGCGGAAAAAATATATTTCAGAATACGCAAAGGACTTTTTTTTTTTTCATTTCATCCAGCTGCTCACATTTTTTTCCACTGAAATCTCAATTATTCATACATGAATGTGAGTTTTGTCCCTGTGGGTCAAAGTAGGTGATTTGTGGAAGCCTGTGATGAGGCAGCTCTCTCCGGTGCATTTTGGTGGAGAAAAATGGGGCAGTTTTTGATCAGAAAACAGCCGAGTGTGCAGCCGGAAGCAGTAGAAAGTGTTGGCACCATGATGCCAGCGGTGGCAGAAAATGCTGACAAACCACTGCATCAACAAAACATAAAGCAACAAATATGGAAAGACAAAAAATAAATAAATAAATAAAATCAGTGTAAGAGTTGCTGGGGACAGAGAAGAGAAACAGCAGCATCCTTTTTAATCAGGCTTGTCACCAGAAACAAACCAGAGCAGTACAAATTGAGTGTCTATTTTGAACATCTAATCAAAATGAGTAATTTCAGAATTCAGCCAAATTGCTGTCCAAAATGGCACTAAAATCTGACCAAGAAGGCAAAAAAGCATTTTAAGAAAAAAAAAAAAAAAACAGTTAATTGCTTACACATTGACACACTGACACGTTTTGTCGGAGCGAATGCACAGTTCAAAGTGGCGCTAAATTATCCCTGAGCGATTTCACCTTAAATCCACTTCAGTCATGAGGGACTGATGGGAGGAGGGAGAGGAGACAGGTTGATGCAGGAATTAAAAGCCACGGGAAGCTTGAGGCAGGGATTGTACAAAAGGAAAACAAGGAGGGTGGGCCGAGCATTTTTTTGCACTCAAGAGTGTCTCAATTGATCACTGTCTGCCATTGTTGAGGATAGATTTTAGGCAAAAAGCGACATAAAGCTTAAACGTTAAAATTTGAAACTGCCACTGTGTAAATATTCTGCCCAAGCTATCCTAACCTTGCAAAACGCATTAGCTTTAACTTACCGTCCTCTGCTGTTTGTTCTGTGAGGTTCATGCCCATCTCCTCTGCATCTGAGCTCTGATGTAATTTGGTTGAACCCGAGGCGCTGGGTGCACAGACAGCATAGAGTTGACTCTGTGATTGAAGGGCAGATCAGGCGGCGAGGCCTTAGCTGTAATGTCTGCCCGGCAGGCTTCGGGAACAGAGATGGGAGGATTCGTCCAGGCATGCAGGCTGCATTTCTCCCGCTGTTCAAACTAAAGCCGTTCACTCAGCAGAAACGCCCTATAGTGTGCAGATGAAGCGGGGCTGAAGGGTTCAAGTGGAGATCAAGGTGTTGTTCTACGCATCAAAATGAAAAGGATTCAGCTTGCGCCCTGTGGATATTGGAGGATGACATGAAATGAGCAATTATGAGAAGCGTCTGATGCAATTGTTTTTCCTTCAGATGGTTGAATAAGCCGAAAAGTTCCCTGAATTTTACACTGAAAAGATTTTAGAGAGATTCTGTTTTGCACGAGTCTGCAGGTGTTAATAAGTGAGAAATGAGTGAGAATTTAACAGATTACTGCAAACCCATTGCCACAGATGAAACAGAACTTTACTTATAGAGCACTTGTTAAAACAGCATTACAAAGTGCTGCAGAAGAGAAATAGAAATTTAAGTGATGGTTAAACCACAAGAATTAAAAAAGAAAAAAGAAAAAAAAAACGTCTGGACTCAAATGTGCTATTGAAACTCAGCCCAAACGGTTTGCTCATGTGAAAATTAAATTCCTTTCTCTCTTAATCTGTTTTTATGCATAAAATTTGTAGTATTATAGAATCTCTAAACATTTTACAGACCAGTGGTCCACTTCAGTGCAAACTTAAAAACTAAACAGAATAAAAATGTCACCTAACAAGCCACAGGACAGGACGAATAAGGTTAGCAGTCGGGTCAGCTGTCAAATTTAGATGTTGTCCAGAGTCAGAAACCTCATGATTCTTATTTAAAATTTGGATCGCTTCTTGTGCAAAGATATTTTTGCCTTTGACTTTCCATCGTCACTGTGTGCCGCATCATCTCACGACCAACATGCTGACATGTCTGTCATCCTGCAGTCATCGAGCCCTGCATGGACACCGAGCTGAACGAGTTCCCCCTGCGCATGAGGGACTGGCTGAAGAACGTGCTGGTCACTCTGTACGAGCGCGACGAGGATAACAACCTGCTGACTGAGAAGCAGAAGCTCAGAGTGAGTGGACCTCCGTAACATGCAGCACGGGGGGGTTTCTGCAGGGTGCTGATGTTGATGGTTGGCGTTTTCATTTATTTCTGCTGGTACAATTTTTATGATGACTTTAAACATTTATTTACCAAGATATGAACCAGCAACTCGTGTAGCTCAGTCTGCCCTCTCTAAACTGCAGCCTGAAACTGAATCTAATCTGTTCATTACTGAGATAAATACTGGGGAGATATATTTAGGCTTGGTGAATGCATTTTCCAGCTGGCACCAGTTCATTAATCCCACCCAAAGTTTTTGGTAAAGCAGAGGTTTGCCTCTACCACAGATGATTATGGCTGTAATACCAAGTGAGCCAAGGTGGTCACATGTTATCACAAATTATGTGTTTATGTTGTGGCCTGCTTTCACTGTAGGGATAACAAAACCCATTATGTAAGAATCAGCATCCAAACAGTGCAATAGCCCACTTTTTTGAGATCCATAATAAGCAGCAGTTTCTATCTTGCACTGACTGCAGCTGTTTTAGACGATTTACTAACGTTTTGGTGTGAAAATCTCTCAGGTGAAGAAGATCTATGAGAACGAGAAGAGACTGCAGGCCGGCGACCACTCTCTGGACCTGCTGGCCCACGACTTCGAGAAGAACTACAACATGTACATCTTCCCCGTCCACTGGCAGTTCGGCCAGCTCGACCAGCACCCCGTTGATGGGTATGTAGACAGAATAAAGACTGAGATCGCGCTTTGATTTCTGTTGACAAAAACCAATACGATCCCACTAATATACAGTACAAAAATAAGTTGCATGCACACCCAAAGCTCTTTACTTGTTGGAGACGAACACAATAACAAAAACAAAACATGCATTGATATAATGAGGTACAGACAGAAAGTTGGACAGCTTAAAATCATTTGCCAAACCAATAAACACAGCATTCAGTTGTGGTAAGTGGTTTTGTGCTCCCCATGTTTTCTTAGATCTATATTTAAAATCTTATTGATGCATCAGAGTATAAGGAGGAAGATTCTTTTGTACACAACATGTCCAAATGTCTTCATTTGTTGTATAACGTAATTCTGAGAGGAAAGTTTGTTTGCATTTTTTCTGCCCACAATGCCATCAGATAATATCTGCAAGATGCTGATACTGATGTACCAAACTGCAGCAATTTCAGACGAAGTTGAGGTTTTACCTTGACGTGGCACAGTCAGCATATCTGGGATCTTGCACACCAAAATATCTCTGTTGCTGAGGCAGTGGTTGTGCCTCTGGCAGCCCGGAGCTGTTTGGCTTCCAAAATGGCAAGCCCAGGGTTCAGTCTAGGTTGATATATTGATACCACAGCAGGAAGTAAACCTTTTGATACACTGGCCACAGAGGCTGCTGGATCCAAAAAAAATTACCATACCCTTTTCATTACCTCACCACTTCACCAGACAAACTAATATAAATAATTCCAAAAATTGGCAGTTTCCGGCCAAAGTGGCGAGCACACTCCACAGCCGGACCAGACGCAGCCTGAATTTACCAGCATTTGCCTTGTGGTTGGTGGACATTTCCCAGCAGGCATTTGCTAGATGGCAACATGCAGGAGGCGGCTAAATTCAGCGTCAGCCCAAACAGGCACAGGTTTTTCCACAATGACATGATGCAGCAGAGTCAAATTAAAACAGCTCTGCACAGTGTGTCAAACTCATCTCAGAAAGACATTTCCAAAAAGACATTTCCATTTTCATGCTGCATTTACATGGCTTGGCAGGCTGCGGTATCAGCATCTATTAAAATGTTTGGTGGTTTCCCCGATATTCATTAATCTGGTCGGTACTCTACTGTTACACTGACATTAATAGTGGGGTTATTCTACAATATGGTTGTACATATGGCAGAAATACAGCTATTTAATGTTGCAGTTGATGGCGTTTTAGTCCACTTTACCTCTTTCACAAGTCAGCCACATTATGCTTATGTCTTGCAATTTGCACATAAAAGCATATCCAACAGTTAATCCATTGTTATTAAATGTACCTAACAAATCCACGCCCTGACAAAAGCTGTGAAGTTGAAACGCGTAGGTGGTAAGCCTATTTAATGAAAGGCTTTTTTCATTTTTGCAAAGTATTATGCCTTGGTATTTTTTGGGCAAGCACAAGTTTAATCTCTCTCTCTCTTATTTGGTATGATGAAAAGATATTGATGAGGAAATGAGTGTGACGGGCGACAGAGAGACATCTTTACTGTTTTGTTTGTGTGTCCCAGCTACCTGACCCACACAGAGCTGGCCCCCCTGCGCGCCCCCCTCATCCCCATGGAGCACTGCACCACCCGCTTCTTCGAGCAGTGCGATGCCGACAACGACAAGTACATCGCCCTGGAGGAGTGGGCCACCTGCTTCGGCATCAAGGACCGTGAGTATCCATCACGCCGGCACACACACAAGCTTTGATCACGCGAACTGTACCTCAACTGTAACTGAGCGATCGTGTCACGTCTGTGATGAAGCGTGACAAAAGTTTGAGGAAAAAATCTGACCTCCAGCACTTCAACAGTATGAAAAACAGCTACAGGCAGTGCAATTTGCATATTATTCTTATTATCATGGGTCCAGATATTTCCAGCAGGTATGGTGAGATTTGACTGTAGTAAATGTTTCAGCGATCTAAAACATCAGTGATAAATGTCATTTCTCATGGCAGTCACAAGCAACACATGGTGCAAAAGTGACAAGTGCAAAGTACAAATCCGTTGTTTTGTTGTTGTTCAGCAGAGCAAAACAGCCTTAGTTATACATTTTTAGAACATTTTTTTTCCACTGTAGAATCTGTTGTAAATCAATGCATTCACTCCCTCTTCCTTCAGTGCATCAGTTCATTCATATGATGGTTATGACAGTGTGATTCCCATGTTGATGTGTTGGTGATGACTGGCTGCTCATGGCTCTCCTGATCTGCTTTGTGTTTGCAGAGGATGTGGACAAAGACCTCGTCCTCTAAGCTCCTCTGACCAGCAGCAGAAAGACAACTCCTAGTCGCTACTAACGGGACAAGGTGCTGATCCCTAAATTAAAAATCACAGTAACGGTGCTAATAGCAAATAATTTTTTTTTAATAATTTTTTTTATAACAACCTTTCCTACCTATACCACTAAAAAGATTAAAAAGAAAGATGTGCACAGTCTGTACTAACCATCACGCAATGTCATCATGCAACTTCCAATTTCCTTGTTTGTGGAACAAAATGCCCAGTTAAGGCTACTAAAGCTGATAGACGAGATAAAACTAAAGACCTCTGGCCGCAGATGTAAATGTATTCTGTTTTTGGAACGGGTTGAAATGATTTTGTTAATGACGATGTTTTATATATGTGTATTAAAGAAATGGTTAGGGTTTGAATTTGAGATCAATTTGACAGATTATGAGGAGACAAACTGTAAAATCAAAAAATAAAGTTTCTAAATAAATGACCCCTTTGCTTGCTTCCTAAAAAAAAAAACCTCAAGCATTTAGTATTTGCACTCTTTTGGTGGTGGACTCTTTTTTTTGTATTTTGTTTTGGTACATTGATCTTTTGACTACTGCTTTAAGAGTTGTTCTTTTTTTTATGATTATTTTCCATACGGATTCCATGTCCCAAACAAGGACACGGGTGTATTGATATTTGAAGCAATAAAGAGGATATATTTGTCTTTTTACGGGGAGAAAATCTCGCAGGCTGAGAGTTTTTCTCGCTCTTAACATGTTTCTACTGACGCTCTTTGTGCGACAATGAGAGCACAACAAAACTCTTTCCATGAATAAAAGACTATGAAAGACCCAAAAATCTCTGCATGCATTCATATCTGCATTTCTTTCCCCTCTGCAAAGGAATTTCTATTCACGCCAGCCAGACATTATCTGACAAAGGACGGGCTTGTCAGCACGAGCACCAGCGCTCTGACAGTTGCACAGTTTGAGCCACATGGAGGCCGATTTGCAAAGTAACACGATTTTACACCGTGTTGCACAGCAGGCCAACAACCCGATATTATATATTCCCATGCTTTTGCTTCTTAAATATCAGACAGTCCAGTCACTAAATGTGCAGATGCAGTGAATAAGAAACAAATAGGCCTACTTAAAGCTGCAGCGGGTAACTTTGTGTTTTGGAGCTCTAAGTGACTGGAAATTTTGAATTAAATGTATTTAGTGTGCATTAAGTGCACCAACACACTCATGTTTCCCTCTCAGTTAAATGGGGATGGGACTCTCTTCTCTGTTGGAGCCCTATTCTGTGATTTAGGCTGAAAAACCTGGTGTGTTTGTATATGAAATTCTATTAAAAATTGCCTCCTGCAGCTTTAAAGTGAAACCCACAAACAACAGAGCAGAACAGCACTTAAATGAAGCTTTCATGCATTGTGTGCAATATTAATGTCCTTGTGCAGCAGCGATGCTTTTGAACTCTTCCCTCGTGAGTCTGCTTTGAGACCCCAGAATAGCCGTCTTTACGAGTTTCTAAAAAAAAAAAAAAAAAAAAAAAAAAAAAACTTCTGCCTGCTCTCCTCAGCACTTATTTGCTCTGCCAGCCCCTTCTGTCTCAACCATGATCGCTGTAAAGTCGCAGGATCTCTGTGTTGTTTTTACCGCTGGTTGCGTGGAATTGTTGATGATCTTGATTTTGAAGTCGATTCTCCTGTTGCATTCATGGTGACTCACTCTGGATAAGAGCATCTGCCAAATGCCTGAGGTGCAAATGCAGATGTCGCAGGCCTGTTTTGTCAGGACACAGCTGACCGTGCTTTTCCTGCGAAATTCTGCACGACAGCACCTGCGTTCAAAGGGAGTTCGCACGCATTTATGATGCATATTTTTGTGGGTTATTCAGCATGTTTCAACTGATGCTGTTTTTTTTCTCTTCATCATATGAATGAAGTTTTTTTTCCATTTGCTTCTATTTACATCAAGAAGATTTTTCAATGTGATTTTGTCACGGGAAAATGCTGCAGTTGCAACTTTGATGATTTTTTTTGTGTTTTAACTTAAACTAAAGGACAACATGGTCATTTTTGGTTGAGAAAACAACATAACCCTTGTGCTCATGAAACCCCAAATCCATTGCATGATCTCAAAAAATGCACAGTGATCAATCTAAACACGCTACAACCACAGATGCCAAAGCTAAATAAGGGTAGAACAAGCTAAAACTGGAAGACCTGCTGAGTAGCATGATCTCAGTCCAATACTGAAAATCCAACAGCCTTAATTTCATATTAGCCAAATTTTCTAGCGTTCATAAGTCTTGATTTTGGATTATTATTATGATTAAAGAGTAGAGCTCAGTGGCTCTGAGGCAGCTGCTCACAAGTGTTAAAGGAACTCCCGGTGTGCCTGCACTTGTTCAAACACTGGTAATGTGTTTATTTTAAAAAACGCCTGTTATTTCATTGTGCCACTGCAAACGCTACGTCCCTGCTGTTTAATTTCCCCCTTGGCTCATCTGGTACAAAGCTGTTCATGGTCCCAAGGGAGCCTGGAGAGGGAGGGAGAGCACCCAGTCTCCATCCCAACCCGCTCATCCAGACACCGGCGTCAAGAATGTGGAACAACGGCGGAGCCTCGTCCACAAAGCCTGGGAAGGCCCTCCCCTCGCCGCACCAGGGGAAAAATGTGCTCAACTTCCTCCTTTACTCTGTCTCACACTCTCCTGTGGCTGTGAGGGAGAAAAAAAGGCTGGTGTGTGTGTGTATGTGTGTGTGTGCATGTGTGTATGTGTAAAGCACAGTTTTGTTTCTGCAGTTTCTTAGAGAAATCTTTATCCTCTTATTATTTGCAGACAGCACCAAGAGCCAACCAATCAACTGTCCATATATCTAGAATTAATTGTAATTAGACATTAAACATACACCTAACATATCTTACACCTGCAACAAGGTGCAGTCTGTGACAAAATTACACACTTTACATTTTACACTGCAAAAAAAAAAAAAAAAAAAAAATCGAATAAGACAATTAATTTTTTTCATGAAAATACAACTGAGAATAACTGCACATGCAATGAGGCCATTCAACTGGTTCCCAATACAAATCAGCATCTTTCAAGAATTATCTTCAATCAAGCATCATTTCTTGATCCTGTAGTGGAGTAATTTGCTTTATTTATAGGAATGACTCCTTGTATGTGGACTTAACCTGAAATGAGCGAAACTGCATTAGAAATAAATGAATTATCTACCTCTGTGTGCACAGTTTCTCACTTGTTTTCAGAGAAAAATGTGATTTGAAGCCTGAGTGTGAGAGTTCAGTGGTTTTCTCAGTGAAGTCCAGAGAGGACGCTCAGTTTCCAGTGACGTCACCCCGTCTGGCAGCCGTGTCCTCAGCTCTTCAGGCAAAAGTGTCTGTGAACAGCTAAAAAACAGCTCGTCTGTCTCAGAAATGAATACACAAGGTTTACTTCTGTGTCACTGATATATGTGACCCACTTTGCGTTTAGATTATCTCACCTTGCAGGCATATCCGGTCCACTGGCGATCATCATCCTCCTTGTTGCCAAGTCTGTCCTACATGGTCACTAATGCCACATTCACATCATGTGGTATTTACTGTAAACACCGTCTTCACATCAACATCCACCTCCTACTTACAGCCGAGAGTCTCATATTTTTTCCAAAAAGCTCTGATATATCTGATTAGGACATAAACAACATGAAAATATCTGGAAAATGGCCACCATTAAACATAAATAAATCCAAAGTGAATGCTATTTATCATGCATGTGTTTTTGCAACCATCGCTCCCTGCTGAGCACACATTGTAAACAGTTTAGCGTTATTTATTTTTTAATTTTTTATTTTTTCGAACTGACGTCAACACGTAAAAGTTGCAGTTAATGGGAGTCTTCCTCTCCATACAAGGTAACATACTGTACGTGGTAGAAGCAAACATTAGTGTTAGTGATAAAGCAATAGCTCTGCATGTTAAGATTAACATAGACCTTCTTCATAGCAGCCGTTTAATGGCAGAATAAACACTAATGGCATTAATTATGGCTCCTTTCCATTTAAGTGAACCGAAGCCTTTCCCAGTGAGCCAGCAGCAGGACGAAGGGCTTCATTACAGTCATTAGAAACACCTGTGTTTACACCCTGTTATTCATGTTTACACCCTGCTATTTATGGCAAAATGGCTGCCGTGTACTTTGTTAAATTAACCCACTGGTTAATTAGCTCGGACTGAGGAGAAGACGGTGACCCCACATTTTAAATCTACATCATTAATCACAACCATGTTATTTTCTTCTTCAGTTAGCGCTCTCTTTCTAACTGCAGTTGTTCATATAATTTGCACAGTCACAGCATTTGGACATTTTCTCTTCTATAATTCACATTAAAAAAAATCTTCCAATATGAGCTCATGTGACTGAGCGTTATCCAATGGGAGTGTGTGTGGTCCAAGGGGCGTCTGTCTTCGTGGGATTAAAAATGTCTGCAAAGCCCTGAGATAACGGTTTGTTATTCCGGATTGGATTTCTTGCGGCGTACAGCCAAAGGGGGAAAGCGGTGATAGATGGTGGAAATGTTTGTCCCCCCTGGTTGCAGACAGTTCAAACTTCCTGCCCAGGGCTGCAGCCACCAGCGTACACACAGCTGCTGAGACGAGACACATGCGGAAAGTTTGGGGTTTTGAGTTTAACGCTGATTACAAATATGCTCATATGGACATCTTTGTGATATTTCTTTGTTTGCATAAAAGCTTAGGACTCCGTTCCTGTGCAAAAATTTGGGATTTGTGCTGTGCATCACTAATAAGGAGATTCAAACAACAGAGCAATGAAAATTTTTAAACTTTAATGTTTTGTGTCAAGACTTTTGACTGCAGATGAACAATGCTGCATAGGTTAAAAATTACATGACCCTTTCCTTTCTTTTTTTTTTTTTTTCTTTTCTTTTCATTCTGATTGAGGAAAAACTCACTGCAAAACTCCTCCTTGCATTCTTTATTTCACCAGTTCTGCACAAATGGGGGGAATTCACAGAATCTGATGAGTCATGTGCTCAGATTTAATAAAACACAGTTTGGGCACTGGTGCACTTTTGTCTCCCTCAAGCGGACAATTAGCCCCGGTGCACCGGAAAAACCGGTAGGTGCCGGGCGATCAACCCAGCGCACCATCATCCCGCACTGCGATGTGATTGGTCTGGATGGGGAATTCACGAAGAATGCATAGCACGCCACGATTGGCTGTTGCGTTGAGGTATTTAGAATACTACAATACGATTGGTCAAAATGTTATCATGCTGTAATTGGATTGGCTTGTTTTTTTTAAGTGGGCGGGCGCTCAAGTTGGGTTGCGCAGCTGAAACCGGTAAGCGAGCAGTCTAGCACGTTGTAAAGCCGCTAGTCTCTCTTGCAACCGCGGAGGTGATTCTGAGAAATCACTCGTTTCTAAATCAACGTTTTTTTTTTTGATAATTGACCCACTGGTAAGTTTTAATCTGGTGTAAATTACCTCACATCTCCGTTGAAATGTCTCGCTTTGTCTTTCCGAATCATGCTAGCGGGTTAACTGGGTCGTTGTTCGCGGCTCCGTCTAAATCCTGCACCGGGACTGTAACTGTTAGCTCGTTTAATGCGCAGTTTTGGCGTTAATTTAGACAGCAGCTAATGAAGTAAATGTGTTTTATTTCACGGCGGGTGATGAGTTAGGTGTTGCTGGATAAAAGTGTCGTGCTAAAACCACGGCTAACATCGCTGTGTGTTTCACTTTAGCCTTCCAGGTGATAGCCGCCGCCTCAGAAAAACCTCGTTGCAGCTCTCATAGATTAGTCGTGACTCCCTCCCTTTCGCTTTCCTTTTATCTTATCACGCACTGCTTTAATGGTGATTTTCATGGCGATTTCTCACATTTTATCAAACACAGTGGTTGGGTAACAAGAGGATGCTGCTCTAGCTAGCCGGGGCTGTGTGTCTGTGTGTGTCTGTGTGTGTAAGACTGGGGACCTGGACACGTGTTGGGGCTGCTCTTGAATGGCTCCTAATGTGGGTTTGTCCTAGTTTGGGGCCCTCCATTCATCCAGCTGTCGCGGCTGGTTGTTAAGCAGGCTGACTGGTGTGCTATTTGAGCCCGGGTTATATCTGACAGACGACGCGGGGTCTTGCTTTAGCAGCGCCGTGCGGATCGGCCATGACTGCTCTCTCTCTCTCTCTGTGTGTGTGTGTGAGTGTGTGTGAGTGTGTGTGCAGGCCGGCTGATGTGTGGTTGAATGACACCATCCCTGCTGGCACGGCGTGGCCTTTGTCTGTGTGCCATGCTTGCATTTCCTGCACTCCGCTGCTACGGCACTGGTTGACCTCATTTGCCTCTTTATTCAAATTAATTTTATAACATTCAAATGAACTCGTATGAACCCGGGAGGTTCGTCGGTGCGGATGTTAGATGTTAGATGGGAGGTGATCCGCCTCAGCCCAGGCTCAGCAGGTTAGGTAGGTAGGTAGATACTTTATTCATCCCGCAGGAAATTCACATTTTCTTCAGCAGTTTCCACAGATTACAAATTAAGTAAATAAAAAAATAGAAATAAAGAATAAGATCTAAGTATAACAGAATAAGATCTAAGTACAACAGAATAACCTAAGTACAACCCAGTGTGCAAAAAGCAATGTGCAACAACAAAAAAAAAAAAACAGAAAAAAACGTGTGCATGGGTGTATAAAATGTGCATAGAGGTAGGTCAATGTGCAGATTTAGAAGAAATACAGTATACACATGATAAATAGCAATAAGCAATATAGACACTATGAACAAGGATTATAAAAGATAGGAATATGAATAATTTCAACAGAAGTATTAACAGTTAAACAGAAGTAATAACAGTTAAACAGCAGTGGAACTAGATTAGATGGCTTCACCTCAGCTGCCTCTGTCCGGTGATTGGCTTAGCTGGACGGACCGGTGCTGCTGGCTCGGTTTGCTGCTTATTCAGTCTGTCCTCGTATAACATGAATCTACGGGTTGTGAGGACAGCCGTGGTTAGGGCTGGGAGGATATGCTTATCTCCCTACTCGATATTATCACGATACTTGAGTGCCGATTTGGCAAGAATTGTGATTCGATATTAAGATTATTTGCAGTTTTGTGGTTCGAGTTATGATCTGGTCGTGTTATATAGGTCCATGAAGCTGTGATTATCCTTAAGGTCGCAGTAGGCTTACACACTGACGTAAAGGTTTGTCTCACTACAATGAAATGGCTACTATATGGGGGCTAATATCATCACACATGAATCAAATTGGGTTCCTTGAATCCACAAGAGGCCCAGCTTTCCATTCCAATGAAATCTATGAAACGTCATGACTTTTTAGGCCCTAGCATGTGGAAATAAACTATTTTAGAATAAGTCAAAGTAAGGTGTTTTTTTTTTTTTTTTTAACTGCTTGAAAAACTTTGTGGTTTTTGCTCCAAATTGCATGGGATTAGCATAACGTGAGCATGAGGAGACCAGTGGTTTGTGTGTCTACAATCCACAGAACCCATTTTCATTCAGGTGTCCTGAGGTGAGAGGTCAAGGGACCCCTCTAAAGATGGCCATACCGTTTTTTCCCTTGCCAAAATGTAGCCTAACTTTTAGATTGATCCAGTAATAAAAAATATTGAATTAAAAAAAAAAAAAAAAAGAATCGCAGCACTTAAGTGAATATTTTTTCCCCTCTCTATGCATAATGTTAATAACCTTAATTTATACCAGGAAGTGTGTTAGTGTGGATGTTGGATGAAAGTAGTGATCCGGCCCAGGCCAGGCTCAGCAGGTTAGATGGCTTCACCTCAGCTGCCTCTGTCTGGTGATTGGTTTAGCTGGATGAACTGGTGCTGCTAGCTTAGTTTGTTGGTTATTAAATGAGCTACTATCACATATGGATCTAGCTCTAGGGCTTGTTTGTATGTCTGTTCAGTTTCATGTATGGATCTGACATGAGGTGCTTTCAGACTTCTCTTCCATGTTTCGGTCTGTTGCCTGCCTGAGGTACCGGTTCAGCCTGATGGGTAGGGGCTGTGATCAGAGTAGTAGACTTGATTCGCTGGTTGCAGTGGGTTGTGTGCTCCACAATGTACCATACCAGTCAAATGTCTCTACGAGGGATATCTTGGGCAGAGACCTCCGAATAGTGGCCGGTTGACCATTAAAATGGCTGGTAGAGTGGACGCAAATACAG
This sequence comes from Myripristis murdjan, assembly GCF_902150065.1. NCBI lineage: Eukaryota > Metazoa > Chordata > Actinopteri > Holocentriformes > Holocentridae > Myripristis > Myripristis murdjan. Next base: position 6,687,758 of record NC_043989.1, read on the forward strand.
CCAGAAGTTACCACACCCCAGTCACATGCAGTGGTAAGGGCAGCCAGGTTGGTGGGTATCATGGCCAAAGTAAGCTTATATCCTGAATATTTAATAGATGCTTGGAAAGATCAGACGGTGTCCGAGCTCTCCAAAAAAAAAAAAAAAAAAAAAAAAGCCACTGGCGAAGGTTTTATGTTGTGACTTGTTTTCCTGTTGCATTAGATGCAGCTGTTAACCGAAAGCAAGTAGTAGAGAAATCATTGATGCCACTAGAGTGAGACATTTGAGTGCAGTGACTGTGCAGTTTCAGATTTTTACCCACTTGGTATGAAACAAATGGCAAATGTCTGCGTTTGTTTTCCATGCCCTGGGCAGGCTGTTTTCATGTCGGTGCACCCAGATGGGGCAGTAAGAGCTTATCAAAATCATTCCGTTTTGTAGATCAAACACATTTCATGCCGCTGGCATTTCAACACGGTCCAAAAAAGCGAAAATGAAAATGAGTCAACAAAGTGATGAGGAGAGCAAATGCTTGGCCTGTGTGTCCAAATGCCATTTTGAAATCAGGGGTTGTGTTTACCTAACCTGATTAACACTTCAAACTGTCTGTGGTTATCTGACAAACAGATTTCAATGTAGTGGTCTGACTGCTCTGCTCAGTCTGGATAGGTGGAAGATAAGTTGCACACTATTCCCTCTTCCTCAACTAGTCTGTTGTTTTACCCAAGGAGGGCATTGTTTTTTTTTTGTTTTTTTTATCATTAAAGAACCTTCCCAGGCATTGTGACTTCTCTTCAATGCATACTGATGAATGTGTTGTTTTGAAAAGTTTATTCAAAGTCTGTAACAACCAAGAACACCAGTCTGATTGTTGTTCAGCTCCCTGGTGACCACAACAGTTGGCATAGCATCCAATAAAGCAGAGCGGGCTGTGTTTTTATGGGAGTTATCGGCACAGTTGGTACATGCCTGCAGCTGTTCAGATTCCCTCTTGCATAAATCTTAATCCCTATCCTCTGTTTTCCTGTGAAGAATTGGAGAATTTTCAGGAAGCAGTGCAATTTGCATTCTAAAATATCACCGGCAAAACCGAAGGGGTGACAAGAAATACAGGTATCTGAGTGTCAGCTTGTAATTGGTTCACGTTAATAAAGACTTGGTGTTTAAAATCTCATCAAGTTGGTTTAGATAAGCTTTAAACCAGGACGCTTTCTATCTGCACAATTTTAAAGCGGGATATCGATCCATACATGTGTGCAGCTTGTATTATCCCCTATTTTCCCACTTACACAGGTATATAAACTTAGTCACCATCCTGTCCTTTGGGATGTTTCAGATTTCCTCTGTGCACACAACTCAATTTGACACTTATTGCTCTGAAATAAAAAACAAAACAAAACAGTGTCCCTTGAGGGAAATCTGGTTTGCAATAAAACCAACAGTCACACGTATTCTTAAATATTTTCATCTTTTTTTGTGTGTTGTCACAGAGCAGAAACTCAAGTTTTGCACTCAGTAGGAACATTAGCTGATTGATTACAAAATTCAACACCCACTTTTAACTTAAAGCAGTTATATTTTTAGATTAGAAAACAGCCTACGTATTACGGCTTATTACCTGCCAGAAGTAGCTGATAAAACAAACCAAACCCACCAGCCGCCAGAAACATTTTCCCACCACTTGGCTGGTGGTTGGTGGTGTTTTCACACCATACCCACCTTCTTGTTCAGATAGTGGGAAAAAACAAACCAGTTTTGAAAATGCAACACACCACAAACATAACAGTTTTTCCCCTCAGGTATAAATATGTTCACACATGATTAGGCAAGGACAGAGCAGTCCCAATCAGCTAATGTCAAACTCGGGTGATCTGATATGAGTCAGTGTGTTAATATGCAACCTCTTTTATATAAAGGTGTATAATTTAATTTCATTGTGGCACAGGAATTCCCAAATTAAATTATTAGTTCCAGCTGGCCATTGCTGTCTCTGCTCCAATGAATATGAAATCCCCACACTTGATTCAGATATCATGTCATAATCATGAATCAAGGTTGATTAGTGTGGTTCAAGATTGAATCTGAATAATCCAAATCTCATAATCTGATCTGACTATCGGTCTCCACCAGGTCTCAGATTGGGTTTCCCCTCCCGGTTGGTGAGATGGCCCAATATCGTGTTAATTGGCCTGATAATCCCCATCTTGTCTGACCCAGTTCCTGCTCGTTCCCCTCACAGATCTTTCCAGCTGACCAAAGAAATGGTGATGGAGAAGCCAAGTGCCCAGCTGGTCGGGCGAGAGTTTGTCCGACAGTACTACACACTCCTGAACCAGGCCCCCGACTATCTGCACAGGTATGGCCAACATCTGTTCAGCTGTGAATGTGTCTGATAATCACATTTCAGGAGGAGGTTTCACTTGAGACTTTGGTTTACCCTGGGGGGTGGGGAGGGGCATTTTGGCCCTGCAGGTGATTCAGCATCTGGCTGTGCAATCTTAATCCTTAATTGGGGTGATACTCAAGTGTTCATCTTAAAATTTTTTATAAAAGTGGGCTTATAGCTGAGCATTTGAGAATAGAATAACCTGTGGTTCTGAACACTTGACCCTCTAATTTCAGGTAGCAACATTTTACCAAAGAGTAAATACTATTTATGAATTCAGATTTTTCTTTACACTTAATTCTTGTTTGTATGTGCTTCTGTTTTCTTTTTTGAATGCTTTTGGAAAAAAAATTGACCCTGTGCTGTTCTGTCCAGGTTTTACGGCAAGAACTCTTCATACGTGCATGGTGGCCTGGACAGCAATGGCAAACCGGTGGAGGCTGTTTATGGACAATCTGTAAGTACGATTCCTATCAAGCAAACAACGGCCTCATCTATCGGTTATTTCCATAGAGCGGCATGGCACCTCACTCCCACACATTCACCACAGGAAAAAAAGTGCTGCTCCGCTCTTCCACTAGTGCTAAAATAAAAGCTGTTTTCAAGTACTGTTTTTTCCCCACCAAGGACATTTAAGGTTTTCTTTCTCTTGTTCTCTCTGCTTCTGGGAATTCATAAGACTATGATTGTGAATTCCTTCGATTTTTGAAAACAAGAATTATGGGACTTAGGTAAAATGTCATCCTTCTGTTAACACGGCATTCCTGCTAACGTCTGTTCATTTCCTGTGTTTTCTGTTGATTTCCGTATTAGACTTGGCACATTGTAACACCTCACATTAAACATCTCAGAGATGTCACCTGTAAATGTAGACAGTTTGTTCCTTTTTCAGTTTTGCTTGTTTAGCAAGGTGAGAACGCCAATCAAAGGCGAGTAGCACCACACAGATGCCTGAAAATGTCTCGGTCCGCTAACAACGGAACGGCAGTGCAGTTTGCTATGATTGAAATTGTAATTTGGACCAACAGGAAATGAGCCCAGAACTCAAGTTTTATGGATAGAGACAGATGTTGACATCTTTGAGCCAGCAGTTCTCATGATTGGAAAACCTGGCATAACAAAATGAGGGCTGGACTGATGCTCATGTTCACTTATTTCTTTACGTGTTATCTGGTATAAACAGCAGAAAAGGTCAGTCACAGCTCGGAGAGCAGGCAAGTCCATCATACTTTGCTGAAATTATTATGAAACTAGCACATTCTTTTATAAAAGTAGGACTGAACTAGAGGACTGAACACTATGATTTTGAACAAACTGCTCAAAAATGTGTTTTGTGAACACGCCTGAGGACTATTTGTCTCCCTCGCTCAAGGCCGTCTGGCCATGAAGGCATCATCAAGAGAAAGGCGCAAGTTTTACAGAAAAGTGTCACAGAAACACGCAACAGTGTACCAAGGCAAAATGCTATTATCCCTTGCTTTTCTGTGCAAAGACAGAGTTTTTCCTTGCTCAAATACGGCCCAAGTCTAGAAGAAAAACACTAATTTCCTTGACAGAAGATGCTGAAGGTGATTGTGATAGAGGAAAAACACCAGGCATGGTTGTGACGCGTGACATAGGCGAGGCAGAGTGTTTTATTTTATCTTTTTCTTTTGCTTGGTGCACCAGTTTTGTCTGTCTTGCGGGAGGTTTTGAGCCAGGCATGTTTTTACCTGTTGGAGAACCATTTAGCCTCATGTAGAGGGAGAAAAATAGACCAGCGGTGTAAAAAAAAAGATAGAGATCAGCAGCCTGATGCTGATGGCTTGCGTGGTCGGTTTAAAAGCTTCAGTGGATTAAAATGGACTCATTCTGCTGCAGTAGACGTCCGTGCCTGGTTTGCTTAGACTGTTCGTCTCAGCCTCTCTCTGATTTTTGAGACGATTCCATTACGGGTGTATAAACATCAAAGACAGAAGTTAACAGGCTTACACAAGAAAATGTCTTTGTTAGACTAACATAGCAAAATAATATAGCTGTTTTGACGATTTAAATCACTTTTAAAATCTGAATTAGTTGGTATCCATTTAGATGTCCCTATCTGTGTCTACACATGTAGCCGACAGTCTGGGCAAATTTCCACAGGCAGCGTTAATATTTTATCCCATCCTTAATTGCACCCTTTTTTTAAATGCAGCTGAAACCAGGGGCCGAATGTGAACCTATTGCCTGTTTGTATGTTTGCTTGGTTAGTTCTGTACATCTAAGCAAATCTATATGCGCAAAAGAAACCAGATTATTGCGAATAGCTAGGTTAATATCTGACACCCAAAAACCAGAGTTTACATCCACCAGGACTAATTAATCAGGTCTCTTCCGCACCTGCACACTGTGTAGTCCAGCAGAACTGGAGTGGCCGCCTAAATTGCTTTTAGTAGAGCTTAGTGACACAGCCATGACACTGCTAGTGTGCTCTTAATGGCATTTGCACCAGTCATTTGGCATACATTTTGTAATAGTTGAGGTTTAGCAGCAGATTTTCATTCCCACTAAAGCTAGTCAGTTGGTGCAGTGGCTGTTTCAGGGGAAAACCTGCAGACTCTTGGGCTTGTGTGGATAAAGGTCACTATGGATCTTTCTCCTCATTCCTTCTCAACTCCTCTCTTCCAGGAGATCCACAAGAGGGTGATGGCGCTGAGTTTCCGTGACTGTCACACCAAGATCAGGCATGTGGATGCCCATGCCACCCTGAACGAGGGCGTGGTGGTGCAGGTGATGGGAGAGCTGTCCAACAACATGCAGCCCATGAGGAAGTTCATGCAGACCTTTGTGTTGGCACCTGAGGTTGGTAGTCTGCATTTCTACACATTTTAGGCTATTTCAGCCTATATCGTCCCTCAGCCAGGGCAGCAGTAGACAAAGCTTTAGGTCATAGCTACCAGCTGATTTTACAAGGGATAAAAATGAGAGGGAACATAAATGATATGGTTAAATTGATTGGGCTGTCAAAGTGGCAAAGTGTTTAACGTAACGCCCTGACAGTTGCAACCACAAGAACAAGGTAAAAGAAATGACAACATGAAAATCAAAAGTCAGGAAGATATCAAGGTATCTACATTGTATAGGCATTACATTCATGTTGGTAGGCAGAGTGATTCATGGTAAGGATATTTTCCTTAAAGACACTGATGGGGAAAACAGGACTTTTTATGCAGACTATGACTCTTTCAGACATTGAACCTGTGAATATTTAGTTACCAGGCTATTGTAGTAGGTAATGATAAACTTGACCCATGAGAAACACCCATTAAAACTCAAAGGTTGCCACTGCTGGTCATCAATTGTGTCTTTGTGGTCCCAGATGATTTGCACCTTGGTTTTGGTTTCATTCTGATTCCTCTGACAGAAAACGAATCTGCAAGCCCATGGTTTTACTGTGATAAACATTTTATTGTATTTATATTGTTGGTGATACAATAGTGGCAATCAATACAAAACTGAGGTATTGATTGTTCCAGGGGATATTGTTTCAAAAAGGCCACAGCGAAATCTTTTGTCAAAGCTGTTGTTCTGTCATGCTGAGTGAAACAGCTTGGAAAATCAAGCTTTTACTCATGATTTTCTTTTTTTTTTTTTTTTTTTTAATTTTATGGGACTAAACTCTGATCATGAAAACATAAAATTTTGTTTTCAAAGAGTTTTATCAGTAGAACTAAAACAATAAGTTAGGTCCTTTTTATTTCCTTCTGCCATGGTCCTGTTTCAGACATGTTTTATTGACCGTGTGTGTGTGTGTGTGTGTGTGTGTGTGTGTGTGTGTTAACCTGTTTATGTAAAACCACTGGGCATTGTTATGCGAGATTAAAAATAGAAGGTACCCAAAAGTCCACAGCATGGTGCTGCCCTAATTGATGTCTTAGAGGGTTTAAAGGAAAAATCCACCCTAAAGCACTGACAGTTTAAACTTATTGGTGATGTAACTTGGTCAGTAATCAGAAATAGGTATACAGCACTGGAGCTGAAACAATTAGGCAATTAATCCATCAGTCATTTGGCTTTGCTCTGTTTCTTATCATTATAAAATGAATGTTTGGCTTTTCTGGCTGCTAGACAAACTTTTTTTTCATGCTGTGGTTACTTGTCACGGCCGTGTCTCTTTGATCTTATGTTTCATATGCAAAATCATGAATTAATTATTTCAAGAAACAGATGAACTGACAAATAAGTTGGTTGCAGCCCTATATAAAATGTGAGACTGAATGTTTCTCTTTCCCTGCAGGGTACCGTGGCAAACAAATTCTACGTCCACAACGACGTGTTTCGCTACCAAGACGAGGTGTTTGGAGACTCCGACTCTGAGCCTCCTGAAGGTGAGGCAACGCTCATGTTGCACAATCAAAACTTGTTCAACCCTTCTTTTGTAATACCCTGTAATAATCTCTCCTACAGAGGAATCATATTTCTTCTTCAACTGTCATATCTCCCTCTCATGTGGCCACATTTAAATTAGGCGGAGGAGGGAGGTTCTCATTTGTGCTCAGGTGGCTGTACAGGCCTTATCAGCCCTGCAGATGATGTGGATCATGATTTAAACAATTTTGATTGTCGTCCTTTGAACCGACCGTGTTTGATGGTAGTTGGAGTGGATTGCTGCTGACGTAATGGAGAGATGAGTCAAAGAACCTCAGGTGTTTGAAGTCTTGGGAATATTTGATTGAAGGTATAAGAAACGACAGAACATCGGGGAAAAACATAAATGAAGCCATGATTGGATTACAAGCTCCGTCATATTGAATATATCTTTGTCTCATGCAGAAAAATGAAAATGCCGGCAGCGGTTTTTGCTCTGTTGTCTTCAGTAGATTGCCAATTTGTACAGTTTAAAGTATCACATTATTTTTTCCCCCAAGTTTCTACATCGGAATACGATTTTGGCCAATAAATATTTACTGTAATTTTAGAGAAAGCCAGCAATGTGAATTATCAAGATGTAATGAGACATGCCTTGTAATGTAACCCCATTTATTGCGGCTGCAGAAAGAACTGGTTGGCAGTGACACTTTTGTTTTTTTGATGGAGTTGTTTTTTTTTTTTATGGGGTTTCAAGGGCCCTACACGCAGAATGACTCAACATTTAAAGGCCAAGCTATTGTTTTAAATACCAGTCACTGCAGCAGTAGGCAGGTGAGACATTTTCTGTTCTCCAACATATGCGTGGTTTTGTGTTTCAGAGTCTGAGGACGAGGTGGAGGAGATGGAGGAGAGGGTTCCCTCCCCTGACGTGGCTCAGGAAGAGTCTGCTGCTTTCTACGAACAGACGCCCTGGTGAGGACCTGCACTGAGATAAACACAGTAGTGCCGTATTTGACAAATGAAGCTATAGTGGAGCTTTTCAGAGCTGGGATGGTACACATGAGGTTTTACTTTACATTTACAATGGAACATATACAACACAGGATTTCTAAAGTCATGTGAAGCATGATTTGTGTGGTCACAGGGTTCAACATTAACCATGGCCACAAAAAGTTGGGAGTTGCATAAATTGGGTTTGACTGGAAAGCTGAGGCTCTTGTGCATTCAGTGAGCCCAATTTTATTCATGTGACGATGTAAGCCTCCGTAGTAGCCATTTCATTGCAGTGAGGCCATCATAACCATAGAATTCAATCAAACATCTTCTAAATTTTAGTTTTGTACTACAGGTGCAGATCATTATCACCAGGATATAGCGCTATATATTTTCAGTTATCTGGCTACTTCTGCTTTGTGCAATACATGCCTAGGCCTGTGTTATCTGATAAAATTAGACACATTTCCTTCTCCAGCCCAGAGCCGGCTGTTCCTGGTGAGGAGGAGGAAGGAGCGGCGGTGAGCCCTGAGCCAGAGCCTGAGGTGGAGAAAGAGGCGGAGGCTGCTGTGGTGGAGCTGAAGCCCGAGACGTTGCTGGAGACACAAGGAGAAACACACACAGCCGATGACCAGACAGAGAAAAGCTCCGCCGCCACCCCGCCTGCCGCAGAGCCCGCCGCCGTGGCCAGTGAGCCCGCCCCCGCCGCACCGGAGGAAAACAGGGTAGGCCTCGAGTTTGCAGAAGCAGGCCAGGAAACGGCAGTTTGGTGGTGACAAAAGCCAACATTCCCCTCAGTCACTGCAAGTTAATTCATAGATCGTAATGATTTCTGTGGGGAATTGGGTCATCGCAGCAGCAGAAAACTGCAGATAAGAGACTGGGCAGTGAAGATAAAGTAATAAAGAGAGAAGGCAATTAGTTGTTGACCCATTAATCGCTCTGACATCTGGTATTTTGAGATAATCGGCATCATGCCTGCACTCAGGACAGTATTTTGCAATGCATTTTTTTTTTTTTTTTTTTTTTTCCTTCCTGTGTTCAAGTGACTAATAGATCAGTGTTAAATAAATGTACATGAGGACCAAAAACAGAGAAATGCTGCTGGGTGCTACTATGTGCACTAACGTTGTTCATTTTTTTTTTTTTTTTAAATTTATTAGAGTTCATATAAATAAATTCCCTCAGAAACAAGGAAATGCTGCTATCTGCTGATAAATCCTGTCAAGTGCACTAAAATTTTATTCAGTTTTATTAGTTTTTACTTTTTTTCTTCTTTTCTTTTTTTTAGTTTTTTGATTAGCTGTGGGCATTTATGTTCCTTTTTTACATGAAATAAGTGCACTGCAGACGGCGCTTAACAGACACAAATAAGTAAATAAATGTTCATTTAGGTTTGGCAATTTTTTTGTCTCATTTGTTACAGTTAAATTGTTACATTTTATCAGATGCAAACAACATGATACCAGCATCATTTATCAGCCATCGGCCGCCCTGCTCTCTAAATATCCACATCGGTCGACCACTAATAGCAGTGACAGATTTACAAGTTGAAATGGAAGTGCATGTATGCGTCACTAGCTGTTCCCTTACCATGTGCACAGATTGGAGAGCGTGTCCAGGCATGCAAACATGAACAGTAGTTATCTTGTCACAATCATCAGATATACAGGTAGAGGCAGCATATGTACAGAAATGTGCACCAGCATGCTGATATGTAGTTTTAGTTACTTATAGCTGCACAAATGAGTCAGCTTAAAATGAGTAAGAAGTGAAAGTGCAGTCATGGCGGCATTGGTTCCTCAGTGACAATCATAAAACATAAGCAAACATTAAGCGTGATTTATTGGGTGACACTTGTCTGTCTGTCTGTCTCCTGTCCCCGCAGCCGTTCTCCTGGGCGTCGGTCACCAGTAAGAACCTCCCACCCAGCGGGGCCGTTCCAGTCTCAGGAATCCCCCCACACGTCGTCAAAGTCACTCCCACAGCACCGGTAGGTCTGCTGCTGCCTGCTTGGTGCAAAACGTTCATTAAAACACACTGTTTAATGATGTGTGTGTGTGTTTTTTGCTTTTGGGTTCCATACCAGCCAAGACACATTTTCCTACCTCAGGGAAGTACGATTTTCAGACCACAGTATCTCTGTAGCACCGCAGTACTTCGTTTTTAAGGGTGTTTTGTCACATCTTGTCCAAGCATTGCAGCACTTTTTTTTTTTTTCAACCGTAATTTTTCAAGTCAAAGAGCAACAACCTACAGTCTTTGTTTTTGACTGTTGATGGAATCAGATTCTATACAACAGATCTTCTGTGCACCATATTTGATCAACCACAGCACAGCATGTCCTCTGCTGTGTGAGAGGAGTGCTGCATCCAACTCCCACAAACAAGAGTTGGCTTTGAAAGTGTGAATTCTCCTGTTTTTTTTTTTTTTTTTAACTTGTAGCCAAGAGCAGACATGACTGCAGAGTGTGTCCATGCACACATACACATATACAGACCCTTCTAGCTAGACCTTCGTGATGATAGTCAGAATAGTTCTGGTGTTTATTTGCCGAGAGTCAAGTCATGAGTCTCAGCCAGCAGCAGCAAACACACTTTGCTTTTCTTTCCTGCACTTTTTCTTTCTCCCTTGTCTCTTTGTAATGTATGTGTGTGTGTTTTATTCCTCTAGCCCAGAGTGGAGGTGAAGACAGAGTCCCAGTCAGCAGCACAGAGACCACAGAGGGACCAGAGGCCGAGGGAACAGAGGCCTGGAGGACCACCACCTGTACACAGAGGGCCTAGACCAGGTACACACACACTCAAACACAGCTTGTGTGTAGTGAACTTTTTGATTTCGTGTTTCCCTCAACTTGCCTCAGTTTGCTACTTGTTTTTTCTTTTTTTAAATTCACTCCCAAACACAAGAAGTTGACCACATCACACATCATATCTGCAGTGCACTGAAAACACCAGCCAGAGTTGTCTGTATAACACCCTTTGTCCATTTGTTAACTTGGTGAATGCTCAATGTGTGTTTTTTCAGCGCGGGAAGGCGAGCAGGGCGAGTCGGAGGTCCGCAGGGTGGTCAGGTACCCCGACGCCCACCAGCTGTTTGTGGGCAACGTTCCTCACGACGTGGACAAGGCAGAGCTCAAGGAGTTCTTTGAACGTAAGTTGCTTGTTGTCCTGCTCAGAGTATTTTCCAAGTACTGTGCATGTAGGGACTGAAGTACATGACTTTGTTGCACATACATACAGGACATGCAGAGCACACAGCATGTAAACAAGCAGTCGTGACCTGTCAAAATGTTTTCCTGTAATAATAATGATGAGCTGTTTTTAAGACTTATTTTCTAACAGCAGTGTTTCCCACACATGTTATACTTAATATATATGAGTTAATGTACACTGCCTATTCAGGGTTTTCCATTAACATATTCATCCGTAAACTGTCAAGCGCCACAGTTTCTAAATGTTCAGACTCCAAGTATCTCAAATATGTGACCAGAATGGGGAATTTGCTGACAAAATATAACCTGCCCAGTGTGTAACCTGATTGCTCCCCTCTCCCCTGCAGAGTATGGTACAGTCCTGGAGCTGAGGATCAACAGCGGAGGGAAGTTACCAAACTTTGGCTTTGTGGTGTTTGACGACTCCGAACCTGTACAGAAGATCCTCAGCAACAGGGTAAGAATGAAAATGACAAGGTTCTAGTCCTTTTTTTGTAGTTGTTGTTGTCATGTCCCTGCTTTTTCACCCAATTGATCCAATTTTACTGCAGGTCAAGTAGCATATGACAAAAGTGGTAGTCAGGATGTAATAAAACTTGGTGACACAATTTTGGAATTTAAAGGAAATTGGAAATATGCACAGTACACTTAGAGGATGTTTGTAGATTTTAGTCTTTACTTTTTCCTTGTTTGAAGATTAGGTAATACTACGTGCACAGCCTCATCACATGTAAAATTCAAGTCTTCACTTTTTGCTGCATTTTAAATGGAGCTTTTTGTCGTTTACTTTTCTTCTTTAGTCAGATTTTTTTTTTTTTTTTTTTTTTTTTTCCCCCTGCTGACACACATTGAAAAGGTCAGAAGTTTAACTTGTAGAAATCAGTTGTCACACTGTTTGTTTTGCCTTTGGGCATCTTTTTTTCTGTCACATTTGGCAACGCAGTAATGTGTGGAACTGAACCCTGAGCTGAATGCATTTTTACAAAGTGCAAAGTTTGTGTTTATCCTTTTTAAGGAGGAACAGTCTTTTTGCATCCATTAAGGTGCGGTGAGCTTAATTTCCTCTCTTCTCTCCTCAGCCCATCAAGTTCAGAGGTGATGTCCGCCTGAATGTGGAGGAGAAGAAGACCCGGTCAGCCAGGGAAGGCGACAGGCGGGATGTCAGGCCCAGGGGTCCTGGAGGACCGGGTGGTCCCAGAGAGCGGATAGGAGGCGGCGGGGGACCCCGGGGCCCACCTGCCCGGGGAGGCATGGCACAGAAGCCCAGCTTTGGGTCCGGACGGGGCACCGGTCCCAGTGAGGGCCGCTACTCGGGCCAGCGCCAGTGAGACGCTGGAACCTCCAGACCTGAGTCGAGTTACTGTCGGAAATGGGTTCAGTTTACTTCTCAGAGGTTTATTGATCAGGTTTGGTGCAGCAGGAACCAGTTGGATCAGCCCAAAGTGCAACAAAATACGCTTTACATCTAGATGGAGCGAGGAGGAAATATTGAATCACAGTCGATTTTGGGAGATTTGGCACACGGCACTCCTGATTTCTAATTCAGTGATGACATTGTCTCCTCCTCGTTCTTGCTCCTAGCTGTGTGCTCTAAGCTAACAGGCTAATTGTGACCATATAGAAGTATTTTGAGGGGATTTCCACCAGTAACTGACCCAGGTTTGGTTGAGCTTTTGCAAACGTCAAGTCACGCCAGCTCCTGCTGAGGTCAACAGCCAGTCTCGACATCTGTCTCCCACAAAGATGGCTGCCCCTTTCCCCATTTTTCCTCCTTTTTCTTCCTTCCTTCTCTTCCTCACCTGCTGCTCTTTGTTTCCTCTCCCAGGAATCCAGAATGTCACTCCTCCTCTTCCTCTCTTTCTTCTGTCCTCCTTTTGTCTCCTACACCAACACATGTATAATCTGGACTTTTTTTTCTTTGTCTTTATTATTTTTTTTTGTTTTTTCATGCTGAACTTGAATTTGTTAAGAAGAAACAAAAATCAAAACACACGCAAACATGAGAAAAAAGGGTAAATACTACTTGAATTGGGGATTAAAAAACCCAGAGGTTAGGTTTTCGCGTTCTCTCTCCCTGTTTCTTAAAGGAACGTGTACTATACTGCTTGGGCAATCCTGTGTATTGCTGCCACCGTTGTATCTAGCGATGGATCTGTCTTATCTTTTTATTCTATCAGGTCAAGAAGCGAACTGTAGTGGTTTTTATTTGAGTAATAATGTTGGCTTGTAATATGTGGAATCATGGACGCGTCTGAATGGAGCATGTATCAAATCCCGTTAGCCTTCTACTACCGATGCACTTCATTTGTCATCATGTGTAAAATGAGCTCACCTGCCGACGAGAGAACTAAATAAAGTGATTTACTGTTTTAAACCTCGTCTCAGTTCTTATTTAGCCTCTTTAAACTTTTATTTTGCCATTGGTATACTGAATGAGCATCAGATTTTGATGAGTCATGCACAGACTTGAGGATTGCAACACAAAATCATTATTGCAAAACAGACCTGGCCATGACAGCAGCAAGTCTACATGAAATGGCATTACAGATGGTACAAAAACAAACAACAAAAAAAAAAAAGTCAATTCATACTCAGAAAATTGTCTTTCCAAAACAAGACAACCATTTTCACTGTAACTAATGAAACAGATTGGTGCACAGTTAAAGCAGCTCTCTGGTACTTGAAGCACAGACAGCAACTTGAGTCCTTGCTTGAGAAAGTAGGCTTCAAAGACTGGATCCTGACTATTTTATTTGTTGAAAAAGTAACCTCACATAGTGACGCAGGCAGATAAACTAATTTCTCAGAGTGTAACAAAGCATCGATCTAACAATTAAACATGGAAACAAAGCCAGTTTTGCAGTGAGGGTGTCTCAGCAGAGCATGCCACTCTGTAATCATAAATCCAGGGCTTGTAACCTGACATTCATGAGCATGTCACACGGGCTTTTCTCTGAGATGTTAAACTGGACACGTGATGTGTGCGTGCAGCCTCATGTGGCTCCTGCTTGGCCATAAAAATAATGCTGAATGCAACAGCTCAACTTGATGACTCCGGCATTTTATATGGCCTGATGTCGACTGAACAGCTAAGTGTGAATGTGTGTGTATACACTGGGATGAGCTCAATGTCATCTGGGATGTTTTTTTTTTTTTGTTTGTTTTTTTACAGTATCATGTCACTAAGAGAAGTGGCACTTGAGGTTTGGCATTAAAATTTTGTTAGATGAGGAACCTCAGTGGTTCAGCGTGTGGAAGTGCATACAGTTTCAATGCGGCTGGGTTTCAATCGGATTCCGCTTTTATGTGTCCCCCTCTCTCTCTCCATCGAGAATCTGGATATCCGAGGATGATTTGAAGAGACGTTTCGGCGGCGTCTCCTTCTGGGAAAGCTGTCTGTCCAATACTCCACACAGCACATGAATGCACAATCCATCAGAGAGGGTAGATTCCTTTAACGCTGTCACCGGTAACAGAGAAACGATTCATCTTTCATCGTTACCGTTTCAGCGAAGAGACTTTTCATTTCTCATCTTGCTCCGTGGCGGACTTTAGTTGTCATGTAGAGAGAGCTCAGAGATGTACGATAAGTGCTTTCCATTTAAATGATTAGCATTGATTTCCACCCCTTCATCTTGGCCCGGTACCCGCTGGCCTGTCACTTCATTAAGGAGCGAGTTTCAGCTGTTCATTTGTCTTGCTGATCAGAGGGGCCAAGTGCTGCAACCCCAAAAACCTATAGGTTCAAAAACCACATCAGCAGCCATGCATCCTACTGAAGTATCCATGAGCAATCGCTGAATGCCTGTTCGCTCAAAGATAGCCAACATAAAGATATTGGATTGCTCTCTGAGCCATCTGAATGAATAGGGTTGGAACAGTAGGGGGTTCTCAAAGCTGATGTTCTTTGTAATTGGGCTGCTGATGGTGAACATGTCACACCAATATTCAATAGCACTGAAGCTGCAATAATTGAAACTGCAAAAATGAGGACCATTGGCTCAACTGGCCAAACTGGAAAAAAAAAAAAAAAAAAATCAGTATGTTTGACAGACTGAGAACCATAAGTATCCCGTAAACCAAGTCCATACTAATCTGGAAATATCAAAAAAATTGTCTTTATTTCTCCGTTTTGCCCCTCCATCTATTCTAAAAAAAAAAAAAAAAAAAAAAAAAAAAAAAAAGTCACTTTTGGAAAATGGCGGATTCATTTGAAAACACGGATGTCACATTGTTGTGTCACCAGCAAAAGTTGGGAAAATGGAGGTTTTGCTTTTCAGATGCACTTACAGTGGAGGATGACTCGATAGTTTCTGATATTTAATCAAAACCCGGAAACATCGATTCGTTTTTCGCTAAGCTGTGGCCAAGGCCCCACGTCAGTCTCTGCTACCAAAACTACAATTTGTGGAGGCAAAGAGGAACAATGACTGATGACTGCTGAGATATTATTTGGTCAGTGTGATAAATTACCAGAGGACGGTCACCAGACGATCGGCGTCGAGCGACAACTGATCCTGAATGCTGGTCCCGATGAGATTTTTCTTAGATGCAAATAAATTTGTCAGTTTTGGCTTCATCTTTGCAGTGTGACCAGACTTTTTTCTGTTTGAGCCCCTGCACTGTGAACACCAGCTTCTTTTAAATCTCTCCTTAAAACTTTTCTCTTTTTGGAAATGTTTGATATATGTTTTTTTATATACTTTTCTCATTCCTATTTATCTGATCTTATTCCTTTTATTGTTTTTACTTCCTCTACTGTCATGTCTTTTGGCCTAATGTTTGATATATGTTTAAATTCATACTTTTTTATTCGTATTGATTTGATCCTATTCATTTTATTTTCTTCCTCTATGCTTATGTCTTTATTCTCATTGTATCTGCTTTGCTTGGCTTTTAATTTGTTTCTGTAAAGCACTTTGTAACACAGAATAAGAATATGAAAAGTGCTACAAAAATTAAAGTTTATTGTTATTATTAATGCTATTGTTCTCTATTATCATAAAACAAACAAACAAACAAAAAAACAAGATCAAGTTTGGACCGCTCCACCTCACCTCACCTCAACACACCCTTCAGCTCAGACAGTTTTCTCCAAGTGAACTGCAGGCGGATTTATGAGTTATGAATTGTGGGTTAAGAAGCTGGGTTACGCAAGGTGAGGGAGCCAGGTGGAATCAGGTGTGTGTGTGTGTGTGTGCGTGTGTGCTGAGGTGAGACAGGGCTGGGCTTCTCAAATGCATTCCCTGAGGAGCTCAATATTCTCTACTCCACTGACTTCTCTTGAACTAAAGGTGAACTTAGTGGGAGAGATGTTTACGGAGGACAGAGCCTCGAGCGAGCTGCAGGTGTTTGTGTGTGTCTGCGTCTCTGGGTGCGCGTGTGTGTGTGTGTGTCAAAGCGGGGGCCGCTGGAGCCCAGTGCATATGCATATGTGTAATAATCCTCCTGTCAAATAATATCTGTGCAGCGCTTTCACAAAGAAACAAAACGCAGATTAGCTAAAAGGAGACAACTAAAAATACCAAGCGTGGCATCTCAAGGCAAACAAAGCCGCCCTCAGATTTTCTGGAAAATCTCCCACGTTCCCACCAAAGCCTCCAAACTACATATCAGCTTAATTCTCCAAGTATTAAATGGATCTGACGTCTAGCAAGATTTTATGTTGTAAACGTGATGATCACTAAACTGTCATCTTAGAGGTGTTTGTCCTGATGCTGAACCAATGTTCATTTTTAAAAACGAGCATATACCCTCTAAATAACCTATATTTCTGGCATTTTCATATTCTTTTGACGCCCGTGTTCGTCAGACTGAAATGCGAGAAAGCAAATGAACTGCTGCTGCGGCATAATGACATAAAAAGTGAAATCGCTTTAAAGCTGCATTGGGGAACTCTGCACTTTGGCGGCCCCAAGTGGCGGCGAGATGTAACTGTTTGAATTTGTGAGAGTTAGAGGAGTTGATTACCCAGACATCCTGCAGCTGACATCAGTACGCAAAATAATAAAAGTCCCATGTGAATTTGGGGTTGCATTTTAATTAATGAATGTATTTTTTGACAAGGTTTTTTTTTTGTTTTGTTTTGTTTTCTTCTTTTTCTTGCTTCCCAGTTGAGAATTATGGATGCTGCGGTGGAAATTATGAATGAAGGTTCTGACAGCATTTTGGATGCAAATTCAGGAGGCTCATCTCGCTGCAGGGCACGGAGGCCCAATTACAGAAAGAACAAGCTCAAATCCATCAGAGGAGCGAAATCCTGATAGATGATGAGATGGGTGACACACATATGAGCATATAGGCAGCAGGTGTTACGCAGAGCCTTGACATTTTCAACCGTATCTGGGGGGATAATGACAGTAAATGCAAGTAAAAGACACACTCTGCTTTTTCTAAATCACATGAGCCCTGTGCGTAGGGGACTTTAGACTGAGAAAACCGCTTGAATTATACATGAAGCTCCTCCCTGGTGCAGCTTTAATTGCAATAGCAATTAAAAATATTGTGATATTGTTTAGCTGATGCTTTTATCCAGGGAACAGGTAAGAGGACACAGTCACTTATTGCAGTGTTTCAACCTGCAGCCTCCCTTTAAAAAGTCTCAAAAATGTATGTGTGTGTGTGTGTGTTCAAGATCTCGAGGGTGCTGGGCCAACCTTTGTGTGTGTGTGTGTGTGTGTGTGTGTGTGAGACATTATCAGTATTCAGTGGGAGCACAGCCCTCCCGGTGCAACCAGACACACATTATTAGTATTCGTGGACCAGACCTGCTGACCAACATGGCTCCCAGCATGTTTCAGTCCAGCTGGCAGCAAGACTCCGAGCATACGGCCCCCCTGGCTAACACACACACACACACACACACACACACACACATGCTGTGATTCAGCATCACAGAAGCTATATAGAAACCACATCAACTGTCGAATGCTCACACATCTGGAGAGTTTCGCTCCAAATTGAAATATCCATCATGTGAAATGGTGACACCATCTTTCCCCACATGATTGATTGCACAAAATGTTGATAAATTCTGCCTTTACCTTCTAAAGGATGGCGGACTCGTCACCGGCTGACAAAACAGCACTTTTTTACACACTTGATCAAACTCATTTTTTGGTGTTTTTTTTAAATTTTTTTTTTACTAGAACGAGGGCACAGAATACTTAAAGTGACAAGAAGAGATGGCTACAAAGAGCTGTGTTCAAACTCCATTTATTTAAAAGACACATTAAAAGGAATGGAAATGGCAGATTGAAGGATCGGGAGAAGGAGAGCAGCTGATGTGTGTGTGTTTGTTAATTTTAAGCAGTTGTTAAGGAGTTCAATGGGAGCTTCAATGTAAAGAGGCTTTCCAGCTGCATCGCAGATCTCTCAGGAATCAGCTACTGTCTGAGCAGTGTTGGGCGAGCTCTTTAGGAAATGTAGTGAGCTGAGCGACCAGTTACTGCACATTAAATGAAGCCTCACCACACTGAAGCTCCCCACCAGAGAAACACAGCAAGCTGAGCTACAGTACAATGAAAACTGTCAGTCAAACAGAGACAGGCAAAAAAAAAAAAAAAAGTTCAGTCCAATAGTTGATGAAAATGTGCTCTCTCTGCTTTTACTGCTACAAAGCATGGCAACAAAAACACACCATGTGCTTCAAAAAGCAGGTGGTGTGTGTGTGTGTGCACCTGTGTTTGCATGTCTGCTAAAATTAGGGCCCATTTGGAGGACAAAGTGTAAATGACCTTAATATTCAATAACTTGGTTCAAACCACAGGAGCAAAAGAAGAAACCCTGATTTTTGTGTGTGTGTGTGTGTGTGTGTGTGTGTGTGTGTGTGTGTGTGTGTGTGTGGGTGTGGGTACTAGGTATTGCTAATGTTGTGGGGACATAAATCTGTTTACAGTCATGTTGTGGGGACTCCCTTATGGGGTCAGAAAGCAAGTCCCCATAAGTGAAAATCATTAATTTTAGGGTGAAGACTTGATTTAAAAGTAAGATAACTTTAGGGTTAGGTTAAGGTTAGGGTTAGGCAGGTAGTGGTTAGGGTTAAGGTTAGGATAAATCTCCAGGAAATGAATGTAAGTCAATGTAATGTCCCCAGAAGTGATGGAAACCAACGTGTGTGTGTGTGTGTGTGTGTGTGTGTGTGTGTGTGTGTGTGTGTGTGTGAGAGAGAGAGAGAGAGAGAGAGAGAGAGAGAGAGAGAGAGTGAGAGAGAGAGAACAAGTTTCTTCCTCAAGTTTTTTCCTCATCAGTGGATCCTGATCTTTCTTACAACATTGTCATCTTCCTCCTCTGTCATCTTCATCACCTGCGTGCTCGTTAGGACAGGTGTGTGACGTCACAAAGAAGGGCGTCTGTCAGCTACACGTGCAGGTCCGGATAGGTATGTGACGTCACAAAGACGACCGTCTGTCGGCTCCACGCGCGGGTCCGTGAGCGGCGGCGACGTCACAACGGTTAAATTTCAAACCGCGGCGAAAGCTCCGCTGCGTTCAAGGTTGAGAAATGCCTGGGAAAATGCAGCTTCTGTGGACGCTACCGCGCTATTTGATCAACAAAACAGTTTCACTACTGAAAAGCTGTTTGATTTAGAAAAACGCTACTGAGAAATGTAGTTAAACTAGTAACGTCGCTACTTGTAACGCTGCTACTGCTCAACACTGGAGAGGACAGGTTTTAGTTAATAATGTCTGAATATATAAACCAGGCAAAAGAAAAATAGAATGAGCCGAAAACACTTGTTGTGTTGTGGCTGTAGATTCATTCAGTGCCAAAAGTGAACAGTGTGATAATGTCGATTATTTCCACATGTGGCTTACTGTGACACTTACACCTCAGACATTTGCCAACAAAATAAAATAAAAGCATTCGCAAATTTTTGGTGAACATTTTACACTCGAAATTGAAAGAAATTACCATTGTCATGACAAGGAACGATTTTGTTTTACCAAATCGATAACTCGGCTGCAGTTCATCACAGGTTGTTAATGTTGCCATGGTTACAAGTTGAATGTAGAGTTTAGGTGATTGAACTTTAGCCGAACACAGTTTTACCACACACCTCCTGGCCAATCAGAAAAGACTATTTACCCAGGCCACAGTAAAAATAACTTACCAGCTAGCACTAAAACTGCCATGAAGTAAAAATTTCTTTATGTAACGTTGTGCATCACCCTCCATTTAGGTATATAGCGCCCCCTGGTGGTGGCCAGATGGTGAGTGACCTAACTTTTAGTGGCATGTTGATCTCTTTCAGGAGGCCAGAGCGTTTTGCAAACTGTGAGATAATGTATTTGCATTTCATGTTGGTAAATACTTTTATACCACTAAGATTTATTATTATTATTATAGTTATATTATATTACTATAATATATAATATACTATAATATTATATACTATATATTACATTATAATAGTAATATTATAATGGGGTGACAATACATCCAGGTGTGAGTAAATGACAGCTCATTGAAAAATAACGAGAACAGCAGATTGAAATGCAATAGAGTACCAGAGACATATCCTGCATCAGTTTAAATTTCATGTTTTATGAATATTCAAGGTCATTTGTTTGCTGTGAGCCCTGTTCATTTCTGGCCCTGCCTCTGTCACACTTCCCTCTCTTTGCTTTGATGGACTGCTGCTTTAAAAAAAAAAAAAAAAAAAAAAAAAAAAATTAGGCCTATCTTCATGAATTTAAAAGTTAAATTCAATCTCATTATCGGGACAAAGCGGCCTACTTGAAAATCTAGGTGGTCCTATTTTTTTTTTTTTTTTTTTTTTTAATAATTATTATTATATTTTAGTTTTCTGGGAATGTCAGGTCACCCTGTCTAGTCACTCATGATGAAGTTAAAATCAAATTCTGAGGACAGTGATGGCTTCTGACAGGTCAATCTGAAGCCAGGACTTTGCGATTATGGTCGCTGCCATGTTGTCGTTTTTGGAGCCACAGCTGCGACCATGAGCCACAGGGGGCGGAGCCAAGATGGAGCGATGCACCTGTCAAACGCTGGGCACGTGTGTGTGTGTGTGTGTGTGTGTGTGTGTGTGTGCCCATGTGCGTTCTGCGTGTGCCATTACTTGATTCAGAGCACAGGATGATTGAGCTTCATTCCAATTTGTGGCTCCTCATGCATCACACCACACATCCAAAAATACCACCACATGTCACACACAGTTATAGCAGTGTGTGTGTGTGTGTGTGTGTGTGTGTGTGTGTGTGTGTGTGTGTGTGTGTGTGTGCAGAGGGTAGGATTGAGCTGGGGTAAATTATTTTCTCTCTCTTTTTTTTACATGGCTGCACCCACGGATGGATTTTCGGGCTTTTTGGGGCCTTATCCCGCCGCCGTCTCTCCTCTCCCTCCGTTTCCATTACAGCCGTTCGACTTCCTGTCCGCCGAGGAGAGACATCTGCGCCGCTGCATCTGATCACCTGTCTCCACTGATATGTCTTAGTTTTGAGAGGGTAGCGTTTTTATTTTTGTCTTATGAGGCTGGGCACACAATGGAGGATTATTCTGCTGATTTACACCAGACTTGGCAACCCTGTACTTTGTTTAGTTGTCTGTGAATCTCTGAGTGGTGCTATGCAAAGTGTCTGCCTTAATAAGACCTAAACAAATAAAATATGATATAATTACATTAAAAAAAAAAAGCCATACGGCCACTGTCATCATCATCATCATCATCATCATCATCATCATCATCATCATCATCATCATCATCATCGTCAGCAGCAGGCTTCCAATAACAGTGGGCCAATCAACAACAAACAGCTGTAGGAACCAATGATGAACTAGAATAGAATAGAATAGAATACTGGAATAAAACTGAGAAAAAGAGAAAAAAAAAAAATATATATATATATATATATATATATATTAGTAAAATATATTGGGAATTAAACTGAATATTCATTCCCTCATTCATTCATTTTCCAAGCCACTTATTCTAATTAGGGTCGTGACCCTTAAACTGATCGGAAGAATACAATAGATTAGGCCTGAATGGATTAAAAAAATATGCAATAAAGGAGACCACAATAGAATAAAATGCAACAGAACAGATGCGCTTCAAAATGCCCATGCTCATGTCATTTAATTTCATATTCCGTCTTAAAATCTTCAACAAGAGAGGCATTCGGCCTGCAGGATCTGATCATTCCACTTGTTTGCAAATTGTTTTCATTTGTTTTGGAAGAAATTTCTAGAAACGAGTGTTAATATCATGAAACAAGGCTTGATAAGGCAGTGGAGTCAAAGATTTTTGAAATATGTGAAATTATCTCGTTGCAAACCTCCTCCTTTTCCCCTCATTTTCTTGTGTGTGTGTGAGTAGATTGTGTGCATACATGTCCAGGCCACATGCATGGCTCACAGAGACAAAACATGTCTGTGTGTGTGTGTGTGTGTGTGTGTGTGTGTGTGTGTGTGTGTGTGAACTGTCAAAATGTGTTTGTCCACCAAGAAAAACCTGCCAGTTGTTTGTACAGTAATGTGCAGGCGTTACGTCCTGTTTCCATTACATCCCATAATAACCCTGCTGCAAGTCAAATATTAAGCCTAAGCAGCATAATCACGCTCTGCAGAGAACAACACTCATCTCAGGCAGTTCTACTCATTAGCCAGAGAGAATAAATACAACCTATGGCAAGGATTTATTTGCAATTTTTAATATTTTTCTCTTTAATGATTACACAGATCCTTGAGTCGAGTAACAGAAAGCAGATCCAACTCCAACAATCTTGACAATGTTCAAAAACAGGTAAAGAGATTTTTGTTCAGAAAACCTTTAATCGTTAATAGAATTAGTAGTATGACATATTTCAATAAATATTTAGATATATACAGATACAGCAGAAACGGTACATTCTTTTTTTTTTCTCTTCAAATTGCTTCACATTTTTTTTTGTACAAGCCAAAAATATCTGCCATTGTATTTATATTCATGCAAAATATTGAGTGTTTCTCAGATTAATGAAAAATAAAAAGGATTTGCTGAACTTATTTTTTTTTTTCATCCTGCTTTGAAGTGCACTCTCCAATTATGAGCATCGTAATTTCGCAAATTAAACGGGTGCACTTTGTGCCAATACACAATAGAAGCAAGTAAAGCAAAATTAAGGCCATTCCAACTTTGTGCAAAGAAAAAATAAATCATATAAATTAGAATAACAAGAATAATGTTCCCTTAAGTTCACAGCAGTTTTGAGAGTCACTGTATTTTTCCGTGTCCTTCTCCTAAAGCGGTAGAAGTTGCCTACATCAGGGCGGCCGGTTGTACCATACATATCGTGTACATACGATAAAATACAAGAAAACTCAATTGAACCCCCATCCCCATCCCCCCCAAAATAAATAAATAAATAAACAAAATAAATCAGTGGACTCATTAATAGCTGACAAATCATACCATGCTACTTCAAAATTGACATCTGAACATAAAGTCGTATAAACTTCCAAAACGCATCCTTCATTACTCGCTCCATATATATCATATTGCACCCTAACGCTATATAAACCCAGTGTCTATCTCATGGTACGAACCCCACACACACACACCCCCCACCCCCACCCCACAACCCGCCACCCCCCGTACACTTTATAATGATTAATACAACGGTGAGGCTTACGAGGAAGCTCTAAAATGTCTATGAAACACACAACACCCACGCCTGTGGAGAGGGGAATGAGAAAATGTAAAAATGGCGGTTGAATGAATGCATGATATGCTTATAGGTCCTCGTTTTTGTTTGCATATTCAACCCCCATATGGCACGAGAAAGAGAGATATGTACGCTCTCACTGGGCGACCCCCGCCGCCGGGCGAGAGGCGAAAGAACACAAGTGCTTCTGATTTCTCCCCGATGCAGCGTCTATGGCACAGAGGGCGGAGCGGATCGTCCTAATTAAACTGAGGATCGATCAGGACGCCGTGTCCGATTTTTTTTTTTTTTTTCATGATCAGATGGGAGGGATGTTTTTTTTTTTGGCCTGTGGAGACGCAAAGCTCAGCTGAAACAGAGAGGGCAAGAGGTCAAAGGGCGCGGGGAATGCTACATCGTTCTTGTTGCGGTGGGACCGTGTGGTATGCCAGAGTTTAAGAAACAAAAGGGCGGCGACAATGTTGAAAATAAACCAGGCAAGAGGAAGTTTGTAGCTCCTCTTGGGGGACAGGATGAGGAGCCCATTCTGCAACAGAGCGTGTCACTAAAGTTAATATTACTCACCGGGCGACTGTGAGAGGCTGCTAACTTTCCCCCAGGCGCTACTCGTTTTTTGTCTGGCTGAAACTGATGTAATGCACAGCCAGCGTGGAGACACACTGAACCCGGAGCCACTGAGCTCACAAAGTGCCTGGTAAACGGTTTGGACGTCTGCAGCGCAGCGAGCGAAACCTCCGAGAGGAGGCGCGGGCCTGCAGACGAGAGCGTCCTGTGTGTGTGAGATGCATAGTTTTTGGGGTTGAAGCAGATTCTGTCATGCTTCAGCAGTTCAACTCATGCTGGAATGTGAATTGGCAGCAGAAGAATGTGTGGCATAGCCCTTCGGATCAATCTCGTTATTAATTAACTACTAATTAAGGACAAATGTTGAAGCACGGAGACAAATCTTGTCTTTTTATGGAATGCAACGAATGTAAAACATTTCAGAAGCTTAAAAAAAAGGAATTCTCTCATTCTTTCCCTCTTGCTTGAATAAGGTAAAATAAATGTGACAACATTTATTACATGAAAAATACACCTGCCTTTTTTTTGTTTCCACCTTAAAACAGCCTGCTTATCTGCTGAGAAGAATACAATACTCTTTCAATATATAATATAATGAGAACATTTGTAAAATTCCCTCTATGTTCAACAGCAGCTCTCCCTCCTTCCACCTTATACAGGTAAAAAAAATAACCTTTTGTTCTGCTATACATCAAAACAATAATCCATAAACTGTGAGATTAGGAAAAAGGGAAAATGTGGAGGCAAGATGCAAAAAAAAAAAAAAAAAAAAGCCCCACATTGAAACATCTCTTTACATGTCACATGAAGAGATATTAAGTTCCTCTGACAAAACCAAAATGGATGCATCGTACTCAGCAACAATTTCAGTGAAAAGAGATTAAAAAAAAAAAAAAAATAGCTGGATGGCGGTCATTGTGTCGGGCCTTTCGAAAAAGCCATCCACTCCAGCGGCAGACCAGAAAAGGCAACGGCACCTACATCAGACACAACAATAAAAACGCTTCTTTGGTTTTGCTTCAAAACCAAGTTGGACTGGGGCTGAAACATGTGGGGTCAGCCCGGCGTTCCCTCAACCGGGCGTTCCCTCAGCCCGGCGTTCCCTCAACCGGGCGTTCCCTCAGCCTGGCGTTCCCTCAACCCGGCGTTCCCTCAGCCCGGCGTTCCCAAAGCCCGGCGTTCCCAAAGCCCAACGTTCCCAAAGCCCGGCGTTCCCAAAGCCAGACGTCTGGTTAGGAGCTTTAGAGTCGAGGTTAAGTTTAGTAAGTGGCTGTAACAGGATATTAAGCCTAACCCTAAACCACTTACTATCAGATATAAACAAGTTAATAAAAATATATCTTTATTTTTTATGGGAAAACATTTTAATCTTATTATCTCTCTCTCTATATATATATATATGTATATATGTATATAACTGATTGAACTGATGAATACAAACTTTTGGTCAGACTGAGGGAAACACAAAGCTGAGGGAACATCGGCAGGCTCCCAAACGTCTTAACAAGAAGAAGAAAGTTTCAGTGAAATGGCACTGTGACGACGATGATGAAGAGTTGATTCTCCCACGAGTTCAGGTAGATAATGTTCTCCTGCATGTGATGATCCAAGAGTTCTCGATATGTGGAGGGTTTGGCTCAGAAGGGACGGCAGTGACATTTTGGCGAAAAATGAATATTTCATCGGATATGTCTCGTTGAGCTCTAGCCGAAGGTCAGAGGCATTTTTGTATTCACAAACAAAATAGAAATAAAGGGGAAATCCAAAGCCCTAGACCAAATGTGGTGCAGAGAAGATACATGTTCTTTGCTCTAAGTGGCTTTTTCACAGAACATGTTTTCTTAATCTTACTCTCTGTAAAAGTAAGAATGCTTCAAAAATGCAGTGATGCAAAGTTTTGGCTTGTTGTGTTTTGCTTTATAAAATCAGGAAAATGTCACTCACATGCTAAACCCCCTAATGTGTAAACGTCTCTGGGGAAGTAAGCAGTAAAGCAGCACTTTTGTCTGAGTAAATGAGGCAGATGCACCAAGGTGACAAGAGAAAAAAAAAATGCCCCTATGTGCAGGAAAAGGAGAAAAAAGCTACTTGAATTTCAGCTCTCTGCTCTTGTGATCGGCTCAGAGGTGAGACAAAACCTGTGTATCGTCTCCTCTGTGTAGCTGCATGTTCTCTATTTCTTCCATTTTTGCCAGCTACATATCGCAGGAACTCAGTTAACAGTTAGCACGGGGATTTATGAGACCAAAATAATAATAATAATAATAATAATAATAATAATAATAATAATAATAAAAAACCCACAGCAAGGTGATGCTTTTGAAATGGAGGAGCTGAAAGGAAGGGAGGAAAAAAATAATAATTGCATATACTGATCATTGCATAGAAAAGCCTGTTGCAAAGGAAAAATAAAGAAAATCAGTTGCCCAAAGTCGAACCCACCAACCTCCTCAATGATCAAATCCCGTCCAACATGGTTATGATTACATAAAGGAGATCACACTCCATGACCGATGCGGCTTTTCAACAAATGGTAAAGCTAATTTCGGGCCGGCTACATCGGTGCACGTGGATGATGAGGTCGGATGGGGATGGCTGACTGTTAATTAAGGTACAACGGGTGTTATTATATGTCTAATTCCCTACGTATGTCCTCTCAGCCGGGATGGGGTGGAGGGTGGGCGGGTGGGGGGGGTGGGGGTGTCACATCGAGGCGGGGTCAAAACAAGGAAGCACTAAGAAGATGTAAACAGATCTATGTTTCAGGTGCAGTCTCAAGTAACACGACGAGGAAATAGGGCTCTGTATGCTCCGTCCAGGATCGATTAGACTCTTTTGTTGTTGTTTTTCTTTAAAATCAATGAAACCCCAGATCAGAAGCCATCAATATCTTAGAAAAAAAAAAAAAAATTAACCCCAAAGACAGAAGAAGCACGAGAAGAGATCAATCGATGCAACAACCGACTCGAAATCGTCCCTCATCGTCCTCCGGGTGAGAGGTTGGAGCTGCGGCCATGGCGACATGTTTAGTTGGCACATGAATTTAAGAAGAAGAAGAAGAAAAAAAAACAAACAAAACAACAAATGCAATTATGAAACAAATAAAGGAAAGGTAGAGGAACACGTTTGACCACAGCTGTATAAATTAGATATTTTGTCTTCTTATCTTCAGCGCTGCTCGTCCGGATTAATTTTTTTGTGTGTGTGTCTGTGAGTGTCTGTGAGTGTGTGTGTGTGTGTGTGTGTGTGTCCATCACGTGGTCGATAGCGGCAACAGCATCAACCCACGCGAAATCTCAAGTGTCTTTGCAGTTCGAGGTTTCGGGGGGGGAGAGAAGCGTCGACGAGTGCTTGCAATACACATTTGAAGCAAATCTAGATATATATAGGACGCATGATCCTTGCATCGCTTTATTTAATGGAAGCACCGATCCGCCTACGATCCTAGTTGTTTTTTTTTCTTTTTTTTTGTGAAAAATCCCTCATTTCCAGATGCCCGCCTTTGGAAATAAAGTTTATATTTTTTTTCCATTTATGATATATATATGAGTATATTACAGTGCTGTATGGTTCTTGCCCATCCCCCACATCATTTCTCATAGAATTATATCTCTGTCTTCAAGTCGTAACACACACACAAAAAAAACCCCAAAATCAAACACAAGACCCTTTACAAGACTTTGTTTCCTCTCATTCCAAGTCCAGTTCCCAGCCATCGACTCTCGCAAAGTTTGTTGCGTGTACCTGCAAAAGTCTTCATGGTTTACTTGTTCGTTTTTCATCTTTTCTTAAATATATTGCCACATTCATATATCATGCATTTTACTGCATTGCTATTGCACTGGTCCGGATTATTCAGGAGGTGTGAAGAGACGGAGGCGGGGACGGGGACGGTGAAACAGGACGAGAAAAGAACAGAGGGATATCAATAAATATTTTTTAAATAACGTCTAATAGGATGAGGGGAGGGGGGGGGGGCTACCACAAAAAGCGACTTAGCCTTGAACAGGAAGACAGCAGGGCGAGGAAGAGGAAGATGATGAGGAAGGTGTGCAGGGGGGGGCAATGATATCTCCTATGGAAGTCATCTCTCTTTCTGTCTTTCTGTCTCCCTTCCCTCTCTCTTTTCCTTCTCTGTGTACGTACACTCCGCGTGCTTTCGCCCTCCTCCCGTCCCCACTACTGCTTGTGGACGTCCTCGCTGCGGATGATCTTGTAAATGATCCAGTAGAAAATGTTAAAAATGAGGAAGACGAGCGGGAAGGCCACGCGGGACACCGTGTCGATGCGCTTGGCCCGGCTCACGAACAGCTTCTTCATCTCCTCCACGCTCTTCTCGGGCGCGGTGGCCGAGGCCGGGGCGTTGTTGTTGTTGCCCTTGATGGCCATGCCGTCCTTGGCCTGCAGGCAGGCGGGGCCCATGCCGTAGCCGGCGAAGCTGAAGCGCCCCTCGCCCGTCTCATCCTCCTGCAACACAGGCCAACACTCAGGCTGTTAGGAACCAGAAAAAGACGTTACTGTTGGAGGTGCGTGTGTGTGCGGGACGCTGACTGTTTTGTGGGTGTGTGTGCTGGAGGTTGAGTGTGTCGTGTGTTTTGAAGGAGGTGTGTGTGCCAATCAGAGGTGTAGGGGTGTTTTAGGTGTGTATTTTGTGAGAGTGTGTGTGTGTCAGTGTTGGAGGTCAAGTCAATTTCACTTCTGATAATTAGGGTGAGATTTACATATGAAAACCACATATTTTGGAAAGTTTGAATTTAAAATTAAAAGTGAGACAAGCCAGTGAGTGTGTCTGTGTGTGTATGTGTGTGTATGTCATTCTGAATTTTTTTTTTCATGTTTATTCTCAGACTGCCTGAAAAGGAAAACACTCATGTTTTCATAATTGCCTTTGCCGCACCCCGACTTTAACACTGAATCCCATTTTCTTTGGTATTATTGTCCTTTATTCCTTTATTATTATCCTTTCAGTTCCTTTCAGTGAAAGCTCACTTACCGTTAATAACAAGATTAAATACCAAGTATAAAACCAATAGGCCTTGGAGCCGAGCTAAGACGAGTGTCGCCTAATTCTTCATATGATTTAAAAGGGCATAAAGTAGGGCTGTTATTGGCCCGCAGCACAAAATGACCAACATATTTGCTGATCAATACTGAGATAATGCTGAGATCTCTGGCTTTCAAAACTCACAAACCAGCCAGCGTCCGTTTGTGAACGCTCCTCCATCTGATATTTCTAAACTCGCGTTCGTCAGGTTTTTCCCCGCAAGAGATAACACAGGAAGTGATGCGTAACAACGACCGGTGTTTTCCTTTTAGGGCAGTGTTCATTTTGCAGGTTTGAGCAAGTTTGGATGTTTTCTGCCATCATGTGTCGCCTCTTTTTCAACCACTATAAAATCACCATAAGAATAAAAATACACAAACAGAGTTCATTACATTAATAAAGAAAAATAATGGGTCACTTTTTACCTTTCGGCTCTCACCAGTATCTAATGAACATCAAAGTGACGACATTTAGATAAAATAGATAGAAACATAGATAGATATTTTATCACACTTGATGCTGTCATACCATAAAAAAGTTTTGACATTTATTGTACTGATGGATAAACGGATCCCTCTGTTTTCCAATGGTCAGTTGTGGCTGAATGTTATTTGGATAAATTGCATCAATTGGACTGGATCGTGTGGATTCACACAGACACTGAGTAGAGAAATGCACTACTATTTATGTTTCAGCTGCCAATGAACACAGTTTTCGCTTTTGTTATTTTGCACTAAACTAGATCGACGTTGCATTTTCCTGAAAATACATCCCACGCCCGTCTTTTTCCTCTGTTCTCCTTAAAACGAGCCATCCTATGACTTTGAGCCAGAGATGGGATCAAGTCACCCATGTGCAAGTCTCAACTAAGTCTCAAGTCTTAACCTTCAAGTCTCAAGTAAGTAATTTTTTCTTGGGCAAGTCAAGTCAAGTCAAGTCACAGGTTATATCAAGTCAAGTCAAGTGCTGTAATAGATCAAGTCAAGTCCAAGTCAAGTCACATTATTACAATCTTACCTGCAGAATCCGGTCTTAATAAAGAGAAAATATAAGATATTAGTAACTGATTGACAGGGTTGTCATCCAATCATTACAACACGATTCCCAGCGTGCACTCGTATACCGGGTAATATTCCAGGCTAGAGATATTTATTTTATATTTTATATTCAAACTGAAAACATGAAATGAACAACAATCAAGTCATTCAAGTCATCATGTCTCAAAGTCGAGTCAAGTCCTGAGTCTTAAACTTCCAAGTCCAAGTCATGTCTGAAATTTTTTATTTTTTGTCAAGTCAAGTCACAAGTCATTAAAACAGCGACTCGAGTTGACTTGAGTCCAAGTCGCAATGACTCAAGTCCCCATCTCTGCTTTGAGCCCCAAGTTAGATGATGAATAGTCGAAGCGTTGACCTTCCATGTGTGAAAATGTACCCGCTGCTTTTGGGTTTCTGCGGTAAAAAGGGGACAGCAGGAACATGGAAACGTGGACGCTGTTCAGTGTCTTGGTCTCCGCTCCCAGAGGAGGAAACTGACCGATGTGATTTACAAGAGGAGAAGAGAGGAGGAGGTACAAGCAGAGGAACTACCTCCTGCTCCCAGGAGGCGAACACATAACGATATTAGGCTACTTTTGAAATGATTCATGAGTAATATTTCATTTATTCTGTGCGTATCTGGATCAATCATGAACCCAACACGGCTATACGAGCCTTATGAGCCGATGTCTCCCCTTTATAAAGGTCGCTGATACAGGCTGAAGCCAAACACCACCGGCTACACAGAGCTCATTTATTATCTTGCCCGTCGGGAGATGTATGTGTGTGTATGTGTGTGTGTGTGTGTGTGTGCTAGTGAGGAAGGTGGGGGCAGTATGGATCGGATTGATTGGCATGCGCTGTACTCAAGGTTAGGGCGTGCACGGTGTTTTAACCCGAGCACGTTGAGATACTGGAAATGCTATCTGCACTGTCACCCTGCCTTTTCATTACAGCGGGCACAAAGAATCCCTTATCTGGTTCAGGGACTCTAACACAAACACTGAGATGGGCTGAGAGACACCGCTGGCATGTGTGAGTGTGTGTGTGTGTGTGTCAGGGTCATAAACGAACAGGAGCTCGGTACAAAAATGCCCCTGATGTACTGGTGAAATCAATGAAAATGCTTTCATTAAAAAAAAAAAAAAAAAAAGGGTGCCATTTTTTTCTTTTTTTTTTTTTTTTTTTTTTACATTTAATCTTATTCACACTTTATTTCACTGACGGCAAAATTGACACTTGAGTGCTGGCACCATGCAGCAGCAGCAGGAGGAGGATAAAAATGTCCATCAACACACCACCGCAGTGACAAAAGATAAAACCACTGAAATGATTAAAAAAAAAAAAAAAAAAAAAAAAAAAAAAGTGAATGGGCTTGTTGGGAGCAGAGAAGTTTCTGGAAGGCTTGGGGCCAGCTTCTAGCACAGGGAGAGACAGAATAGTATCTTAGTGGTGCAATTTGAAGGTTTATTTAAGGAAATATGCACAGAAATGTATCATGTGTCATCAATTTGCAGTAAAAAAAAAGAATGAAAATGCCCCAAAAATCAGATCCAGGGATGACTTTTTTTTTGTAATGCCCTTGAAAAAAAAGTAGAGTTTTTTTTCCTCATGGTGTGTGTGTGTGTGTGTGCCTGTATGCATCTGCACATGCATGTCCATGTGTGGTATGTGTCATGTTTGTGTGTGCGTAAAAGTGCGTGTGCGTCAGACCACCAGGCACAGATCCATTTTTAGCGCTCATGTCCCCGTTCTGTCCTTGTCTCGACGCCATCCCATCTATTACTGTTAATACATGTACACACACACACACACACACACACCTCTGGAACACATCCACGTGGTGCATACACAGCCACGACTGCATGCAGGTATACATCTGTGTGTGTGTGTGTGTGTGTGTGTGTGTGTGTGTGTGTGTGTGTGTGATACAAAAAGGGAGATGCCAACCTTCCATATAGGGGTGTGTGTGCATTTGTGTATATATGTATATGTGTATGTGTGTGTGTGCCACTTTGTTCTTTGCATACACATTCTACACCATACACACACACACACACACACACACACGTCTCCACATTAGCTGCCATGCTAGCCGACCTCTGCCCGTCCTTCAGCGACGCTGCTAAACTATTACAGATGCTCTGCTTTATTCTCCCTGCCATGTGATTAATGTGGAGGGCGGAGGGACGTGAGGAGGAGGCGCGATGAGGGCGACGACGAAGAGAGGAGGAGGAGGAGGAGGAGGAAGAGACGTGAGAGCTGCCTTTCATTCATTCAGTCCAGAGTATATATATTTACTTCCTTAATTTTCCTGTAATGACAGGATGGTGGGGCGGGACATAACATGGACAACATTCATTAGAAAAAAAAAAAAAGTGTTAACCAATCAGATACCAGTTAGGGAGAGAGACACAGCTGGGTGGTGTGTTGGGATTGAAAAAATAAAAAAGTGAAGATTTTTATTGGTGGAATTTTTTATACATCCCTAATGGTGCAACATGATGTCACAATTAAAGATACAATGATTTCTTTTTAAGGTAATGGGATTTTTTTTGGACTTGAAAAGTATAAAAATGTCTCAAGATCAGTTGTTAGAGGTCCTTTTTATTTATTTATTTATTTATTTTTTAGTTTTCTATGTTCTTGTCAGTGCTCTTAATCCCCTACAGGAGATTCCTCACCTATCTGTCTATCATGCAGTGTGGTAATCTTGTAATACTGGATTATTTTAGACAGCTGCAGGCATTCCTTCTCCAGTATCTTTGTTATTTTGTTATTAGCGCTGCTGAAGTTTAAGTCAAACAGATTTTATCTTCAAATTCAATTAGGAAATTGAAATCGCAAGGTGATACATAATGTTGTGGTTTGATTCATATTCAGCGGCTGGAATAAGTTTTACAAGAAAATAAAAGACGCGGATGCGGTTTCCATTCGGTGTTTTCGCTATTTTAGACACATCTGGGCTCTCGTGAGAGACACGATGTGAGGGCGGGAGGACAAAAACATGGAGAGACTGACAAACAGAGGAGAGAGGAAGAAGATGAAAAGACAAAAAAAGAGAAAGGAGAGGCGATAGAAAAAAGCTGGAAACAGAAAGAGAGGAAGAGAGAAGATTGGGAGATGAATAAAGGGAAAGGAAACAGGGACAGAACAAAAAAAAGAGACAGTAAAGAGGTGGCAAAAGAAAGAAGGAAAGGTGGGGAAGGAGAGATTACGATAAACGGAGGCTAAGAGCAAAAGATGGAGAAAGACGTGGCGAAGGAGAAAAAGAACTGCGCTGAGAGAAGGAGGGAAGGAGAGACAAAGGAATGAAAGGGGTGAAAAAGCAGAGAGGGGAAAGTGAATACAAGCAACAGCAGAGGTGAAGAGAGAAAGCAAAAGATCGAAAAAGAGAGAGAAAGATAGAGGGAGAAAGAAAGAGAGAGAGAGGACCTCTTAGCTCGCTCATCCATCATGCTTTCCTCTCCTGATTGATGCATTTATGTCTGTGCCTGTGCTGATGTGATTAATAGGGCAGATTAGCAGCACGCAGAAAGCAAACTACACCAGGCCTGCTATCCTCAGCCATCTCCTCTGCAAATATTACCCCTGGATACTTGTTTTAGAGACCCGCATTTGCATAAAACATGCCTCGCAAAGTGTCAGGCCCAACTAGCGGCGGCATCCGTCTCCCCCAAAAGAGGCCGGAGGAATTTCACGGCTGGCGTTGCGCTTTATGATTTTCCCCCCCGAAAGCAATTCCGGCCAAGCGGCGAGGAAGGGAAATCTGAATCGAAATATAAATATAAAGATAAATATATTCCCATTTTCTGATTTATTTCCTCTTGGATGCGTTTCAAAGCGTCCCCCCCCCCCCTCCCGCTGTCCCTTTGCTCCCTCTCTTTGTCTGTTTTTGAGGTCGTTTGGGGCTTTTAAGGATATTTCAGTATCAATAACTCAGCGATGAGCAAATCTAATTGGGCTGAGAGGGATATCTAAGTGGGTGTGGTTTTACATATTTCGCTTTTAGCTCTTGGGTTGGGCGGATATGGATTTTTAAAGGCTGACACTGATATTTTGGTAACAGAGCTGCTTGTAGACTGAATTTTCTTCTGATATCCACTTTATTCAAATGTGTAATTTAAAGAAGGGTTACAGTTGTATATGGATGTGCCAATATTGGCCTTTCATTAGATATTAAGATCAAATATTGACCAGTAAGAGTTGTCCATCTTTGATATGATGAACATCACAACAGAAAAAAACAAGCTGGGAAACCTGATGTTTGATTTTCCTTGCACGATACGTTAATTCACTTAATCGATGTCTTTTTGTAAATTAATTTGTGAATACATGAGTCTGCCTTAAAGAGCCGCTGACCCTCAAACAGTTTCTTTTGGGTTTCACTGGAGAGATTTATTTTGGATCCCGTCGTGATCAACATGCAGCTTCAGAGGCTTTTCCAGCCTGACGAGAACAAAATCGTGGTGGAAGAAGAGAATCCACGTCGCATTTAAAGACATTTTGGCGGAAAATTAGTACAATTTAATGCACATCAGCGACAAATATTGGCTATCAGCACCTTCGATCCAGACGTAACGCGATTACCATCTATCCATCCTCACACCGATCCATCTGTCCATCCGTCCCTGCTTTTCTCTCTCTCTCTCCCTCTCTCTCTCTCTCTCCACTTGTTTCCTTTGGAGTCCCTGGTTGCAAAAGGCATGGTGTGTTAATGTCTCTCGCTCATCAAGCCACTGACCTGGAATGATTATCCACATGATCTGTCGCTGCGTTTTTCTCCTCCTCTTTCTCTTCCAGCTCCAACACTTGATCCCACTAACAGCCAGAGACACCTTTATCCTCACACGCTAAATCTGATGCTTTCATTTCATTTTCAGGTTAGGGCTCCATTCAGATTAATAAATGTACATTTCAGTTTCGTCATAAGTATATTCTTTATTACTCGACTCCTTATTCGCCATCAGACGTTTCTATTTTTAAAACAAGCTTTTTGTGGGTTATGAAATGTGTGGCTGTGTGTGTGTTTTAGATGTCACCTTTCTTACTGCATGCTACAAGATGAATTATGGGTAAAGAAAAAAAAATGGCTTCGATATGAGTCATATGTCATATCTCCAAAATGTCAGAAAAACTCCCTTGTTTTTGGGGTGACAACCATACATTTTTTTTTTATCATGTGGGGTTTTAAAGGATTTCATATAAAAGCCAAACAGGTCAGGGAATTTTTTTCAACCCAAAAAAAGAAAAAAAAAAAGAACGTAGTATCCTTCAGATTAAGTGAAAACATAAAAATCAGCTCAACTGGAAGTTTTAGTTTGGGTATACTGTATTATATTCCAGATATAATTGTCTGCAGTAGCCACTAATGCAGGACAGATGTAGGATAAATACATGACAGAGTACTTCAACAGTGGAAAGCACTCAATGTTAATTAAGTGTTTTGTTTTTTTTGTGTTTTTTTTTTTTTTGTCAGGAAACGGGCAAGTCTGCTGCGCGCCACTTGGCCGATGACCTTCCCATCTTGAAGCTCAGCTCAGCGATCACTCTCTCCACTTCCTTAGGCCTCTTAATCCCCCTGATCTCTTATCTGCCTTTGTTCACAAAGCTGCACAGCGGCCTCTGAGACTGAGGCATTTAGAGCTAACGAACAGCTCCGCGCCCCCCCTGAACACCTAATCGGGGCTGATGAGCTGATTATAGTCGATCAATCAGGGACTCAGCTTCTCTAATAAGACGCTGTCATCGTTAAGCAGCGGCGTGGGGAGTGGGTCATGCCTCTCCGGCCACTGTCCCCCATACATACATTCATCTCTGCTCACAGGAGGCCAAGTGTCCCAAAAACAGAGCCAGCTGCAGGGAGGACATCATCTTAAAGCGCCACGGTTGCTCTCGGCTATTTCCTTCCTCGTGTTGCCGAGGTGGAGGAGGAGAGGGAGGAGTGGAAGAGGACAGTCATCAGGCTTTAATAGTTTTCTGCCCTGGAGCTAAATGAAACATGGGTTAATGCATTTTTTTTTTTTTGCCCCTCTTTAATACTGGATGGAATCTGGGCTATGTCATGTAGGCCAGTTATTTTCTATGCATTCAACAGGGATGAATGTGCACTTAATTGGATTCCTGCACATTTTTTTAAACAAATAATTATTTTTAATGAATGTCTTTCTTTATGTAAGAGCATTGATTCATATTCTGTGCTGTAAACCTCAGAGACTGTATTGATGACATGGACCGTCCTGTTTGAAATGGAAACAAGAGGCAGCGACGTTCGACTCCCCTTTGATTTCTAGAGGGGCTCCCTTTCTCAATCCAGAGAGCCCGTATGTGTTAAACAAGCAAGCTCTTGCCAGGCGGGCCTATCCTTCAAGGATGAGTGGTGCTATTGATCTGATCCCTCCGCAGTTGCGGCAGCTGGCCACCAGGGGGGGATGTCACTCTGCATCCGCCTCAACACACAGAGGAGCCGCCGCTCCCTCTCATCGCTCTCAGAGGGCTGCAGTATCTGTCCATTTGACGTCCTCTCACTCTGTCTTTCTAATTAGACAGGCTTCTGAACCAGGTAGCCTCAGTGAGATTGCTCCTTCTGCCTCTCTTTCTGTCTCTCTTTCTCTCTCTCTCTCCTTGGACAATCAGTGTCACTAACAAATCAATAAAGCGTCAGGGTGGAAACCACAGAAATCAGCACAACTGGGACTGCTGCTGCAGCTACCTGCACTGCAACGACAGCCTCCCCTCCACACCGCGGCCGGCCCGAGACGAGCTGAAACACAGCACACAGACTGAGCACACATCTGCACAGGGATGCAAGAACAACAGCACAACCACTTGAATTACACATTAGGCCATTTCAGCCACGCAATCTGATCGCGGCTCCATTATTGCTCGCTGTTGCGTCTCTTCCACTCGTAACCACAGAGGTAGTTAGTAATCTGTCATGTTTTTCCCTCTCGTGAACGCGCACCATCTCAAAGTAAACTTTTCAGAGAGAACACATGCATTATAGGCGTTGTATAAAAGCCATAATACCCTTGAGGATGTTCCTTGTTTGGATTCTAGACACTACGACGCTGCCAATGAACCCATACACCACTGCTGTACCCACGACACACAGCAACCCTCTTGGGTTCGATTGCATAACACAAAGACGCATTCCAACCATGGTGATAATTGCTGTAAAACACGAATGGCTGTGAAGCATCGCCTGCTAACACCGAGTCTAGTGGTAAACACAGAGCCACTTGGCGAGCTTCGTTCTCTCCGTTCTTCTTGGACGTGCGCTGATTCGTAGACGGCATTTCAGGAGGTGCACATGCATCCGTAACTGTTGCATAAAAGCAATTATCCCCTCGAGGTGCATCACCGTCACACCCTTGATGACAGCTAACAGCCCTCTTGGGTGTTACAGCTGCGCTCAAACACATTCCTGATAAATTTTCATATCTTTGAACATGGGGACAGAGCATCAGGTCCTCCATTAGCAACACACCATCCCAGTAAGCCCACTAGTTGTGTGCTTCATTTGACAATAAACCACGTTCCTTCCCTCGTACTGCTTATGAACAGGACCCGCTGTTCGATGCGTCCCTTCCTTCCTTTCTGGCCATCTTCATGATTTCTATTTTTATGATTGCGAACCACTCTGAAGAACACCTTTCTGCATCGCTAACAGTTGCATAAAAGCCGTTAATCCCCTTGAGAAGCATCACCGTCACACCCGTGATGACAGTGAACGGCCCTCCTGGGTATTGCGGCGGTGCTCAAACACTTTCCTGATGCGGCTTTTAATATCTTCAAGCGACAAAGACTCGCCACGCCGGCCCTACAGCAACTCCATCTGTTTTGTTTCGTTTGGCGCTGAAACCTTTCTTTTGCAGTTCTTGCGTTTTTTTTTTTTGATCACCACCTGGGCCAGAGTGCTTACAAACAGGACGAGCTGTACGACGCCCGCCCCCCCCACCCCCCTTCCTCTTTCCTCCTTCTCTCCCCTTGCGCTTTGAGGTGAGCGAGGGGCGAGCGAGCCGGCCGGGGACCACAGCCTCGGCGGTGGTTTATTGGCTGGAGCTCGGTTGTGACAGTTTCCTCTGCAGCGAGCCGAGGCCTGACTGATAGCCCTCTCAGGTTTGTAATGGAGGGCCGTGCTCGCACTGTGGATCACATTAGACTCACATTAGAGGGACTGGCCGAGAGAGGTTAATTAAGAATGTGGACGGCAACTCTCTCTCTCTCTCTCTCTCTCTCTCTCTCTCTCTCTCTCTGTCTGTCTCTGTCTGTCTCTGTGTGTGTCAGTGGGGTTTCATTGCTGCCCCATCACAGAGCAATGGGGATTAATAGTGATGATCTTATTGAGGGTGCCCTGCTTGTAATGATGCATTGCACTCGCTGTGTCTGAAGCAATGGAGGATCTCGAAAGACTGAATTGGAATCTGTTGAAAGGTTTTTAAACTTGCAACCACCAAAAAAAAAATCCTTTTTTTTTTTCAAATTTTTTGGATCGCTCTTTTTTTTCCTACTTTTTTTTCATCTAATGCACTCCCATCTGTACAATCGTAAAATTTGTAAGCTGAGAAGCAGTTCAGCCTCCTGTCTGTCTTTTTTTTCCTCATATTTGAATAAACGTGAAGCATTTAAATGTAAGCAAATAAACTCTGTGGTGGTTGATTTAAGCATTCATGCAGGTGAGCGGTGAGTAATGAATAGTTTAGCAAGTAATTATTTGTTTTAATACCTTCACTGCCCACTACTTGCCTCATTCTTATCTCCATCTTACTCTCTGTTGCTGAGAAACAAGTTTCATTAAAGTTTTATCGAACTGGTGAAAGTGATTTGTCAACTTTTAATAACATCTCCGCCATCTGCTGGGTGTCTTTATTGAAATTGCCTCACAGTACCATAACTCCATACATTTTCATCACAGGTGGCTGGTTAGACGTGTATTCACCTACATTCACATTATGCACAGAAGTTTCCAAATTAAAAACGCCGCATAATGTAAAAAGTTGACGTCGGTCATTTGAAATGTACAGAAACTTCGGTAAACAATATGAAAATGATATGTACTCCCAACCAGAGGGGAAAAAATAAATTCCCCATTAAAGTAAATTAGATTAAAATTACATGAAATAAAAGACTGAGTGAACATTGGCATACATGTAGCCCTCAGCCACGTGATATGAGCATAAGAATCTCCCCTGATAACTCATTAAAAAATTATTTGAAGTACAACACTGACCGGATATTGACCTAATCTCATTTCCTGCTACACGCCATGAGCAGACAGACATATGTTGCCCAAAAAAATGAATAAATAAAATAAAAAAACATTAACTGAAAGACTGAACATGCATTAAACCCAGCCTCGTTTACCTATCTTGTGAAATGAGCAGAAGCAACTCAGTAATAATGAACTCCCCAATGACAAAAAAAAAGAGATATTGGCCTAAACTGAGCAGAAAAAAAAAAAAAAATCTTGATATACCAAACCCATATAATGAAACAAACTGTCAACCTGAATTCAGCTCCTGTTTCGGTGATATGAGCAGGAATCATCCTCCCCGATGTGGAAAAAAAAAAAAAAAAAAAAAAAAAAAAGGTAAAAGATTTGACATCTCAGATCTGGGTCAATCCCGAGCCAGCGGTTGCATGTAGGAATCTCTCGCTCTCTCATCCGGCGGCTGGATGGAGGGAGGGTGCAGAGACACGGAGGAGATACACGTGTAGAGCGAGCGAGGTGGTCAGGGCAATGTGTGATCCACCTGAAAGTGCAGTGACAGGCGGACCGATAATCTTCTCCCTCACCTATTACAGACTGCTACCGACACAGCTCAGAGGATTGGGGATTATAACAATGGGATTTAAGTTTTATATATATATATATATATATATATATATGTATACATTTTTTTTTTTTTTTTTTGGGACATTTCCAACCCCCACTTGCACTATCCAGCCTCTATTCTCTTAGTAACCGGGCTGTGTTTTCTCTCACAGCGAGGGATGTAGTGGCTTGTAAGCCCACCTAAACTCACGGTGCGTTCACAGCCGGCGTTCTGATCGGTTTATCTCGTCTGTGCAGCGTTTTCCTGCTTTCGGTGTGGTTCGTCTGTCCCGGTGTGAACAATGTCTTTTGAACTCTGGAGGCACCGAATAACCTGAAAATGTCTCAGTCCTCCAGCAGCAGCAACTGCGGTGAGACGGTAATCCAACCGGCTAGAAGAACACACTCCAGAATGTGAGGGATTATGTGAGGGGTAGAGGGAGACAAAATCAGTTTGCGATAACCTGGAGAGCCACGAAGAGCAAAATGAAGGCTGGACTGCCTTCATGTGTTTTTCACTGGTGTGTGCAAGACGACACACACATCATGTTAGAGAATTAGGTTTGTTTTGCCGCCAAAATGTCTCTCCACACAGGATGACGCTTTACCAAAACTCAAACCAAAAATAAAAAAGCCACATGAGAGCCATGTAACATTTGTTTTCCAGCACTGGTCGGTCTGTAACTGTGGAGTGTGAGCCTGAATGAACCAAATTAGAAACTTTATATAAAGGGTGTTTGCCCAGTGGTGTCCTGACGCTGACAAAGGCCAGAGTGACTCATCGTTCTCACCATATTTTTGAGTAGTTTGCACAACTGAGCGCATTTTACAGTCAAAGGTAACAAATGTAGAGAACATGATGGAGCTTACTCGGCACGACCTCATCGCCGGCATCAGTTTATGTGCAGAGATCGTATTTTCATTGAGGTACGAAATGTAACAAGAAACAGGAACCCTTAGCCCTTACCTTAACCTAAAACTAATCCCACCTGTGATCTAAACCTGAATCGCAGCCCTGAACTAGGACGACTGGCAGAATGTCCTCACTTTGCGGGATTTCTCTCATCTTTTTCATCTTGAGAGGACATTTTGACCCACACGAGTACAGAAATAGAAGCACACACACACATACACACACACACACACACACACACACATGCACGCACGCACGATAAGGTGTCAAACCCAATCACCCGGTCTCCGTGACGGCCGGCACGAACACATGCCCTGCAACACCAAAAATGCACGGCAGCCATAAATGCACTCATGCATGTATATTGGAGCATAGACACAATCTCTCTCTCTGTCACACACAGACACACACACACACACACACAAATACAAACCCAGGGACTTATGGATTGCTTATTGCAGGCACATTAGTTGGGTTTCTTGTGGGTGTTTGCTTTTTTCACACACCAGAACACACACCAGCAGCCTTCGCCAATGCCTCAGCCACAGTCAACCAGCACTTCAATATTCCCTGCAGGGCTGACAGCTTTACCACTTATTCAATACTGAGGCCTGGGACTGATAAATTCGACCGGACAGATAAAATTGATTGATTAAATGCATAAAAGACAGAAGCAGCAAAAGAAAAGAGTGGAACGTAGGAAAGAGAGAAAAAAAAGAAACCCTCCATGCTGCCAACAAAACCTTCAGGGAAAATCTGACAGCATCCTTCTTCATTTTTACTAAATATATCCAACGGCGTTCTTAGAAATTAAATAAGAGACATAGTCTGAGGCCCTCGCTTCATCTTCATTTTATCAAGGGTAACTTTTTTTTTTTTTTTTTTTTTTTTTTTTTATGGTTAAAAAATACACACACACACACCGGTGGTATTTGTTTTAGACTTCACTGCAATGTCAAAATTAAAGCAGACAGACGGTGCTGACGTGGAAGTTAGAGCACTGCTGTTTTCAATCCAAACAAATCCAAACAACAGGTGATGTTTATAGCACATAAACACATAAACATATTTAATGAAAACATCCGAGGCACTCGTGAGAGATTAAATAGACATTTTGAGGCCATTTCAGTGCACTTAAATTGAGAATTAATATGTTGTTCACCTTATAGTATCTTGTCTTTTCATGTCCTCTCTAATATTTTATAAATATCTGCTTTATGAAAGGTCCACTTAGGGACAAACAATGTGAATTAGCTTACTGCTGTAAATGTTATGATGTGTGGCATAAGACTACTTTTTAACAGTCTCCGATGTTTGTATATCTGTCCCTATTAAATAAGTGATAAATGAATAAAAGACTGAATGAATGAATTATTAAAATGATGAATACACAACTAAATAAAAACTCTTCACTCTGGTTTTGACATCATTAATTAATGTAAGAGAGAAATAAGAGAAAAAGGACGCTAATGTAATTTTTATGTTGACCAAAATAGGAGTTTTCAGTGGAGCTTGTCGATATATCTGTATTATATTGTTATTGTGATCTGAGAATAGATATCATCTGAGATTTTAGACATCGCGATATGGCGTAAATGTCATTTTCTGAATTTATTAGACTGCCCTTGCTGTTCTCTACCTGCTT
The DNA here is from genome assembly GCF_902150065.1 of Myripristis murdjan. NCBI lineage: Eukaryota > Metazoa > Chordata > Actinopteri > Holocentriformes > Holocentridae > Myripristis > Myripristis murdjan. The sequence goes on from NC_043989.1 coordinate 6,730,350, forward strand.
GGTCATCATGTCCACATTATTTATGACTGCTGATCAAAAATCTTGTGCGTAAATAACTTATGAAAGCATAAATAATCCCAACAATATGGTTACAATACTGATATCAAGGCATTGTGATATTTGATTTTGCCCATATTCCAGCCGTAGTTTTCAGTCTGATTTATGATGAGCTGTATCTCTCTAAACATACACACAAATATGTACACATTGACACACACACACACATAGACAGGCCTTTTCCTAAACACACATAAAAAGGCTGCAGCGCTCGCACCGCTGCTCCTTGTAAATGATGCATTTCTGCAAACAAAAGTTTCAGGACCGAGGGGAGAAGTTTTCCCTCTTCCTGCTCTTTTTTTATTAATTTTTCCCCCCTCTCTCTCTCAACACGGTGAATCCTTTATGAGCCTCGTCTCATGCGCCTGTGTGTTCTGCTGCTGTGCCTTTAATCATGCTCAATACTCCCGTCCATGAAACATTAATGTGCTGCGTTCTGCCCGTGATGAGTTTCCACACAACGCTAATATCAAACGCAGAGGCAGGAGAAGGAGACAGGCTTTTCGCTTAGGACGTCTCAACCTTCCCCCCCCGAACCACAACCCAGCAGCTTAAAATGTTTAATACTGTTAAAAGCGTCAGGCTGCCCGGCTGCAGACACTCCACAACAACAGTCCATTTTTTTTTTTTTTTTACCCTTACAAGAAAAAAAAAAAGAGTGATGTGAGCCATTTGTCTCTCTTCTCCTTGACTGGTTGAACACCACAACATGAGGCTTGTGTGTGGAATCTCCAAATCTCTAACTTTTTGGTGTTTGTTGACCATTGGAAAACAGTGCGTGTCTGCTTGGATAACAGCGATCGCCTTGATCCTTTCAGCCCAAAGCTCCCGTCTCCACACCGGCCTCTCAAAGCAGCTTTTTCTATGGTTCTCCTCAAATGTATTTTTAAACAGGTAGAGAAAAGAAGGTAAAAGGCCGTGGACAGTTAAGAATTTGATTCCAAAATGCTATGTGTACTCAAAAAAAAAAAAAAAAAGACATTACCTGAAGTTTTTTAGCGAAGCATATCTAAAATGTAGAGGGTCCAGTGTGTAAATGTATTATCACTTGTGAAATAAGGCCTTAAACCTCGACTGAACATTTGTAAAAAAGTACCTAAAAATTGATTTTATCTGGTGTTTGGCAGACATTGTTTTCATGTGCCAAGTGCTGCATTTTGGAATAAACCACTTCCGCTCATCTGATTCCTCCATGGCTGAGGAGAAACTGCTGCTGTGTGAGGGCGAACACGGTGGCGACCAAAATCCATAAAACATCACATTAGATTACGGATTATATTCACCTTCATGTGTCGTCGCCTCCTCCTGAAGCGCAGCAGCTCCTTGTGTTGGCGAGCGATGAAGTTGACGGCGGCGTACTCCAGCAGGGCCGAGAACACAAACAGCAGGCATACGGCCATCCAGATATCGATGGCTTTTACATAGGACACCTGTGGAGGAGGAAGGGCAGGGGGCAGGGATTAGGAAGGTGTTAGAGTCGCGGTAGAAGTGTGTGCAGAGGCGTTACAATCTCCCAGCAGCCATGTGGTGCCGAGGACGGTCCCAGAATCCCATATTTCCCTCAATTTATTATTTTTTTTCCATGCACAGTTTTAAAAACACCATTTTAGATATTGTTTACTATTAATACTTACTTTATTGCTGTACTATCAAATATCAAATGATGTGAGATTGAGGGATTGAGGGAACATGGAACTGTTTTCATTTTGAAAAAAGAAAAAATACATCAAGGGAACACAGGGCGAACTCCATTTTGGATCCACTCAGCTACCTGAAGAAATGGTTACAAGCTAATTTAGTAAAACCCCTGGATTTAATATGATGCTGCAGCTACAACCTGCTGTTACTTCAGCTCCATAAATTATAGCGAGTCAGTCAATAGAAAGTCATGGTTAGCTAAGTTTCATCTTATTGTGAAACTTCTTTCCAGCCAAGGAACTTATTACCATGAAGATCACTGAATTTTTGACCTTGGTATTATAGATTTTACTGTTATAGGTGCAAATAGCCTCTGTAAGGGGAAAAAAAATATCTTGGTTAAGACACGCTATGTCAAATTTCCAATATCTACAAGTTAAGTACACACAGTGAAGATGTGACTCATAGCACTTATAGTACATATGGTGCTTTTGATGATTATTTTGTATATGATCAATGAGCTTAGAGAAACCACATATCATATTTCAAGCTTATAAAGTATAAAAGATCTGATTCAAACGTGTGTGTATATGTATACACATATGTCTAATGTACTTTATATTTTTCTATTTGTGTATTTATATATTTGTATTTGCATATTGTTACTTGTACTGCTTGTGTTTTTTGTTGCCTGCATAAGGATTACGGATGTAAATTAACATGCTTGCCGGCATGTTTACATCTTGTATTTTACACTGATGCTCATTAATGTGCCCTGTCCCTATCAAATAAAATAAATAAATAACATACACAAATAGCCCAGGGGCTTTTTATGAGCATCTATATAGTGTAGATAGTAGGGAGGAAGGAAGGAAGGAAGGATGTAGTTCAACTTTCAAACTCTACAGCCTAACAGGATTCAGGGTTTGTAACTCAAGCACTCAAGCATACAAGCAGAGACTGAAAAGTGAATCTGAAGCCGTGGTTTTTCCTCGTTACACTGAGCTGGTCAGCTCCCAGTGGCCGGCAGCAGAAGACTGGTTGTACTGAGCGGCTCCCCGGTGTGAGTGTGTTTTACTGTATGAACATGAAGCAGGACCATGTAGGATAAGAGCATGCATGATCAGTCAAGCTTCCCTGGATAAATACAGGTATGCAAGCTCTCTTTCTCAGCTTACATCACACTTCCTGTGGGCTGCTGAGTAAATACTGGCAGGACGGACAGAGTATGGCATCACCAGAGAGACAAAAAAGGCCCCGAACAAGATACAATCTTCACATTAGGCCGGTGGAATGTCAATAGCTTTTACATAGGATCAGTGCAGTGTCAAGCAAGATGGACAGGGGTAAAGACTGTCCAGATAATGAGGGCTAAATGAAGTCTGGTCGGATCATTGTCTGATTGCTATCTGCTCGTCAAGTACCATTATTCATGTGCATTCACCCTGGCCTATCATTACAACTCTCCATCTCTGCACGCAATTACGCTGTGCGGTTTAAGAGGGATATCCTTGTTCTCTCATGCAGAGGCAAGCCCGCAATAAGCTGTTTTAAATCCAATTAAACCGAGATCCCGTATCTCCACACAAACACAAAATACATCTAATCGCGGCTCAGCCTCGATGCGATCCCGTTTGCGCCAAGTGTGATGCTTAGGGAAACATTTATCTTCAAACGTCCGACTCTGATTTCCCCCCCAGAGCTGCCAAAAGCCACTGATGCCTAAATGGTCAGCGAGTTCATTGGGTTCAGTGGTCATGCAAGCAGAGAGAGACGGGGGGGATGAAAGAAAGAGATACGAGGGGAGGGGGGGAGGGGGGGCGCAGAGAGGGGGAGAGGCCTTCATGGTCGTTGGAGAATTCATGTCCGCGGGGTATCCACGCGTTCTTGAAAAGTCTGAAAGAGTCTTTTTAGGGCCTCTTAAAATATTAGAATACAGTTTTAGGGGTATTTGAAAAGCAGGGAACTCATTTGCACACAAAAAGGTCTTGGCTTCCTTTTTTTTTTTTTTTTTACTGTACTTTTATCCTCGATTCGAGTGAGCGCCATTTTATGCGATCAGACTAATGGCTTGGAAGCATAAAGCAAAGCTGGACTCAGGCATCCCCTCTCATACCAGACCTTATTTTTTCACCACGTTATGGTAAATTTTTAAATCATATTTCATTCAAATGTAAATATAGACAGAAATATTGACGCTATCTGCATTTAGTCATTACTAGTCAACAGCACAGTTGGAACGTGAGGTGGTGCCATGAATTCTGCAGTTTCACCAAAATATGCAGCTTTGGTGTGCTGGTTTTGAAATATGTGAAATGCTCTTTTTTTGACGCCTTTTTTGCTCGTCTGGAAGAACTTCCTCTGCTGGAGAACGAACACAGAGAACCCCGCAGTTTGGAGGTTGTTGAAAGTCACCCTGGGAATTGTTGGAAACCAAAAAGAAAAGGAGAAGTACACAAGGGAGGCTGAGGGAAACTGAGGGTTCAGCAAGAAAGTAAATTACACTGGATCACAAACTAACTCCTGGAATGTGCTGAACATCCCAGATTGATTGGATCTAACGGCGCCGGGTAATCCACGAGTGGACTTTCCTTTAACACAGAGCCAGGTCAATACAACAGGCACATCAAAAATTAATTGAAAAGTCTTAGAAAGTGTGGAAGTGTGTCTTTCTGGGACCTGGAGATGCACTGCTGTGAAATTAGAGAGCAGATAACACAGAGCAGGGGCAAAGCCAGTGTTAGTGCAGGAGCTACGAGGAGCCTCTGGCCTGGAAAAGAGGCACGCCGCGCCGAGACGAGACGAGACGAGCCAGGCCAGGCCCGTCCCGTCTGAGGATGACACGTTGTGACAGACCAACTGACCAGCGCTGAGGTGTCGTTACTGAACGCACGCCTCAAATAACAGGATCACAGCGGCCACGGCAACCGGCCTGACTGGACGACTGGCTGGCTGACTGACTGGCTGGCTTGGAGATCGGCTAATTGATTGACTGGCTGACTAAATGACTGACTTATTGACTGAACAGCTTTGGCTGACTGACTGAAAGGCTGTTTTCTGACCGACTGAGTGGCTGATGGGCCAAACTAGTTGTCTGACCGCTGGCAGACTTTTTTTATTGCGCACGACATCACAGCCGCAGACGGGACTATTTCCGTGCTGCAGATTTGACTGTAATAAAACCTCAGATATTAAATATAACATTTCATTAAATACATATCTCCTTGATGGGGTCATAATATTCTGCTGGAATCCTTTGGAGCATTTCTTTACGAGGCACGCTCGTATTTGCAGACTTGTATTAACTTTAACAACCTTTTCTAGTCTGGAGGTTTTAGTCAAGGAACGACTTGTGGAGCTTGATTCGAAAATGCTCCTTTCCTCTCCTCAGTCCTCTCTTCCTCCTTTCCTCTCCCTTTCTTTTTCCTCCTTTATAGATCTCATCGCCGCCTTTGGATTCCCTGCCTCATTTAGTGTCCTAAAAGTTTCTACAAAACTAAACATAAGATATCAAAAGCCATCAATATTTCAGTCTAAATCCGTGGAATCAAATGCAGGGAAATTACACCTCTGTTTAAAATAACGAGACAAATCCGGACACAGGACATCCACTTAAAAGCCAATATAATATTCCCAACAGGAAACAGGGTTCAGACCCAACTCTATTTACAGCAAGAAGAAACAAAACTAATCCCCATATCTTTAAGACTGATCACCAATGGTTCTTGATCAATACTTCCATCCCCAGTTATATACACTGAAAAGGAGGTAGAAGTAAAAAAAAGCTGACATTATTGTGGTAGCAACTCACCACTACTCTTGCACTTTTGTATGCAAGGCTATAGGATTTTACATTTTTTTACTACTTCCTACAAATATGACAAGAGCGTCTTCATATTCATGAAATGCTGTGTTGATTGATAATGATATGCCCGCAAAGTCCCAATCCCTTAAACCCTGATTTAAAGTTAGAAAGAAAAGTCCCACATACATTCTGTATCTGCTTGTTGCACCGCTTCATTACAGCTTCCTCACATTTATACTGAGTCAAAATATTCAAACACAACATGCCGTTGTTTTCTGGATGCACCATGACATCAAACTGAAATCATGTTATACACATTTCCCTGTAATTCAGCAGGACATTGCTGGCATCTTTGGAAACCTTGGGATCTCCGCTAGAATTAAAAATAAAGTTTTATAGGTTTAAACAAAGCTCAGACACATGGTAAGCATCTGTAATGACAAATCCATCGATGCTTCCTGCAGCAGGACCATCATGCAGCATTTCAAACGCAGGCCACGTCATACAGCAGGTGGTCGAAAGTAATATTTTTCTCCAGTTACTATTATAAATCTGGGTTAAGATGCACCTCCACATAGGGTGACTGGATCTGTGAGTGGAGGCCACTGCCTGATGTCATCAGTCCAGCAACCCAAGCTTTCAGTGTCAATAGCAGCGATTTGTATGACTTTGGCACTGCAGCTTCACTAGAGGGCAAAACAGTCAGTCAACCAATCAGTCACCGGATCTGTCTATATGTTAACAACTTTCCTCGTTAATTAATGGCGATCGCTGTTTACCCACTGAGCTCTTGTCACTGCCTCATGATCGGTGTTACTGAAAATTAGTACTTAGTTACAGATACTAGCTATTTGTCTCAAAAGTAATTGGAAAAACTTTACCAGTTACTGCATAAAAAAGTAATCAGTTACTAGGGAAGTTAAGTTGTTTGCTGCAATTATCTTATTAATGCACACTCTTATTAATCCGGGGAATATGTTGTGTTCATCTACAGTCGACAAAAATAGCAAGTATAACCTATTTAAATTTCAGGTATCTGCGTTATGTAATTTGGCAAGTAATTAGTTACATTTCTTGTTAATGTGAAAAGTAGTGGAATTACAGTAATGTGTTACTTTGTAAGGTTTTATTTCGATTGCCGCTTATGATAATAAATGTTAGTGCTGCTGTTTCACGAGCCACTCGAGCCACTCACGAGCCACTCCATAAAAGAAAAAAAAATGAAGCATCAAGAGTCAAGATCTCTTCTTCTCACAAGTCACAAATCCTTCTCTCCTTTCCTCCTCCTGTCTTCTCTCCTTATCCTCTTTTCTTCTTTCTTTCCGACTCAATTTTTGTCTCCTCCCTTTCCTTCTTTTCCTTCCTTCCTTCCTTTTCCGCCTCTCCCTGTTTCCTCCTCCCTCCTCCATCTTGCCTCGCCTGACACGGTGCACTTCTCCTCAGTGGCATGTGAAAAGAGCAATATGTGTGTGTGAGTGTGTGTGCTATCAATCACGCACAGACACTCACAGGTGTGTGAAGTGTCGATCTGTGTGTGTGTGCATGTGCGTGTGTGTGTGTGTGTGTGTGAGAGAGAGAGAGAGAGAGAGAGAGAGAGCAGTATGCCCACCTAAGCTCAGCTGTGCTGTGTGATCATTATTGTGACAGCTGAACTGCAGAGGAATCACGGTTCACTTGCTCAATTTTTAGAGCGCATGAAGCACCTAATGTCAACAAACAGAGTGTGTGTGTGTGTGTGTGTGTGTGTGTGTGTGTGCGTGCGTGCATGTAGGGGATTACAGCTTCCCTGGACATAATTATACAACCCTACTGGCTCACGCAAACTCCGTCCGATTATTTATTTAATTCTTTTTTTTTTTTTTTTTTCCTTAATCTGAAAATCCCTCACAGGAAAAGATTTCTGTCAGTTTTTTTTTAAAGTTATTTTCCCCCCATTGCTCTCTCTTTGAATTCCCCCTCTTTCTCATTTCCACCTCTTTTCATCCTTTTCTCCCGACTTAAACACGAATTCGCCATTCTCTTTCATTCTCTGTGCCTCCTCTCCCTTTTTCCTTTCTCTCTCTCTCTCTCTTTTGCTCCGTATTCTCTCCGTCATCCTCCTCTGAAACATCAATTCTTCAGCAGACACCTTATCTGCCTCCCTCTATCTTCCCCCCTTTCTGATTCATCCTCTTTCTCTGTATTCTTACACTTTCTCATCTTCCCTCTGCTCTCTAAATAAATATATATTCTTCCCGCCTCTCCTCTTCGCTCCTGTCCTCTCGTTTCCTGTCTCTTTCTGTCTCTGTCATTACCGCCGCCAAGGAGGTTATGTTTTTGCCCCTGGTAGTTTGACTGTCAGCAAGATATTTCAAAAAACTTATGAACGGATTCCCATGAAATTTGGTGGACAGACCAGCCTCGGGCCAAAGAACAACTGATTAGATTCTGGTTGTGATCCAGATGCGGGATTAGATGATTATCATTTTTTTTTCAGCAATAACTATGAAACCACTCCAGGAAGAGACTTGAGGGTCAAAACGTCGATTTAACTCAAACCCCTGCTATTATCTTTGGGGTTGATTTGACCCCATTTGATGTTTAACACCTTAAATACATAGTTGACATCTTTTTTTTTCATATTTAACTTTTCCCATTTTAATTGGGTAAACATGAAATTAACATGATGTTGTGTTTTCTATGTACACACTTGGGTCTATTTGACCTCGAGCTGTATAAAACATATAAGTAGTATCATTTTACACACATTTGCTTATGATGTTTTGGATGACACTGAGAAACTATAACATGCCATGCCATGCCAAGTACCTGACATATAAACTTGGGTAACAATTTTTATTATAATCATTTTTCTGGAGGTTTAAATCACTGGGGTCAAATTAAGCACCATATCTCATGTAGATTGCAAATCATATTTTCACAATTTTCTAATTTATCATGGTGTTGTACATCTTTTCTTTTGACTTATTGACTTATTTTCTTTTGGCTCATTCTGAGCAGTTATTACGGGTGTATTGTGATTAATCGGATGATGATCAGCTGTGATGCGGGGGTGTTTTTTTTTTACAATTTTTTTTTTTCAAGTAGGGAAACATGTAGGAAATGTGTGTTGGTACAATCTCTGACCTCATGTTAGACTTGGAAATAGGGTTAATTTTTGTTTAATTTTGTTCAAAGTGAGAGCAAATCAGCTGAGTGAAGGCAACAGAAGAAGCGCAGCCCCGTTAAGGTGGCACAGCTTCAAAAAAACAAGCGTCAACAACAACTGATAAAAGAAAAAGTTGGGAATTTTGAAGGAAACACGGGGGCTAAAAAAAAAAAAAAAGATGACTTATGGTGCAACAGCAGTGTAAAAGTGTTTGTTTGCGAGGAGGTTGCCCCGTCTGAATGCCTCTTTTTTAGTCTTTGTCTGTTCTCGTGTTTCCTCTCGAAGACATGAACTGTTTCTCTGTGTAGTAACTCTGCTCTCTCTGCCTTTTCTTCTCCTCTTGTAGATATTAAAGGTCTCTTTGTCACCATCTTCTCTGTGTTTTCCTGCCTGTGCCTACCCACTTTTTCCATCCAAGTATTTTGAGAATCCTTTATAGCATTTCGAGTCTTTATTGGAGAGTTGAAATGGACGAGACAGGAGCGAGCGGGAGAGAAACGGAGACGATGAGCTGAAGGTCATCGACCAGATGTAACGTCGATCTCCTCTCTGCCTCTCTCCTCTCTTTGCGCAGACATAAGTTCGCTCTCTCTCCGTTTCTTTCTAGTTTTGTCTTTGCACACTCGGCTGAGGACGTGGCTTGTTCTCTGTGTGGCGGACGCTCCCTGCGGAATGACAGTTGAGTAATGGAAAAAGTCTCTGGCTTTGCAGTGAACCGCAAATTAAATCTCTTCTACAACCATCACGTCTTTATCTCACGCTGGCTTCATTACACCGCGTTGCCTCTTCGGCGGCTCGACGCGAGTGATGCGAACAGTTTTGAGGTAACAAAAGATGTGAAAACACTGCCGCTCCCGGTGCACAGTGCGAGTCTGATCATGAGTAGTACGAAGTAAAGACGTCAATTGACAACAGAGGCCAGTTCGTGGCATCTTTTCTCTAAAACACTTGACAGTAACATGAGCGCAGGTGGTTTCATTTGGTTTGATGGGACTGAACCAAGCACCAGTGACATCAGCTTTTGTTGTATGAATGAGCTTCAAAATAACTGTAAAAACACACCGGCAGGTCACTCAGAAGGTCAGAGTTTTAGAGAAACTCAATTTCTATATATTAATAATGCACTAAAATAAAAAAATACCTTGCACTTAACAGCTTCTTCATTTTTGTGACACTATACTCGGTTTTATCTGTCCACTCTTGTTGACTAAAATTTAATTAACAGGAAATAGTTCTGGTTGAAATTCCATCTCACCCAGTGTCATCAGTTTTACACAATGTATAAATGAGCTTCAAAATAACTTGAAATTACCCCAGCAGTTCACTACCTCCCTATATCAAAGGCTACATTTCACAACTTGTTTGATTTTTATTTTAAAGGATGTTACACCAATGATGATTATTATTACAACGGTGGGAACAAGACCCCTAAACTATTGCAATATCAACCAACCACTGAACCGTGTGGCACCACAACTTGTTCTAACTCTGCTAATCTTGTTCGAATTGGGAAAACACAGTCAAATATCAGAAATACTACAGTTATTTAACCCTATAAAGCCTGAACTATGAAAGAATTGGCAGAAAATTCCAATTTTTTGAAATTAAACCCTTTATTTAGTCCTATAACAAAAAAAAAAAAAAAAAAAAATGTTATTACACGATCTTTCTGTTGTATGATATATGATATGTACTTGAAGTGCCAATGGTATGGTCCAGGGTGAACAGGGGAAGTGTCCAAAGCTATACAACAGTATTTTGGTCAAGTATTGATTAAACTGAAAATGGAATGTGTGAATTGATAACGTGTATCATATATGATACAAATTGCTTTATAGGGTTAAGGGGTTTTCTTTTTCATGCCTTCACCCCTGTGAGCTGCTCAGTACAACCACAATTGTCTGTTTCTGGCCACTGAGCCACTGGAACAAGGACAATGAGATGCCTTGCTCAAGGGCGCCACAAAAGTAAATGTAAAGGCAGGCACATAGATTTGATTGAGAGAAATAAATAATCCATTTCTCAGCCCCTGAGAAGTCCAACTTTTCCGACAGATGATGCGAGGGTGCATCTGATTTTGTCTCACCTTGGGCAGGGAGGCTCGGGAACCGGAGCTCTGCGTGGTCATGGTCAGCACGGTGGTGATGCCCAGACCCACCCGGGCCGGCGCCGCGTCCATGTTGATCCAGAAGGAAACCCAGGACAGGATGACGATGAGCAGGGAGGGGATGTACATCTGGATCAGGTAGTAGCCCATCTGACGCTCCAGGTGGAAGCGAGCCTCGATGCAGGTGAATTTACCTGGAGGACGAGGCAGGTGGAGGTGGGCGCAGAGAAGAGGGAGTAAAGGGAAATGGAAGGTGTCATGATCAGATTTCATCACATTTTAAAGCATAAAGGAACATGTAACCTAGAAATTACGTATTTCAGGTGCAATTTTGAGGCACTGAGGCACTTTTTGGACGTGGTTTATTTAACTCTGTGTGAGAGAAAGCACATTGGTTTGGGATTTACTGAACACACCAATGGAGAGTCAAGACTGAGATTACATGCACAAAAAAACGGAGAATTTGAAACAAACATTTTCACATAGTTTTCATCATCAATCAGCCCTCTCTCTCTGTGACGCATGAGCTTAAAGCTTTCCTTAAGGGGACATTCAAGACAACGTGGAGTGAGTAAATGATATAAAATATACAGTTTTGGGGTGAATTATTCCTTTAAAGTGGAAGTAGACCTTGATGCATGGGAAGAACAGAGGAGACAGCAAGAGATAGTGAGAGTTTTAGAGAAAAAAATCTGTTTAAATCTCATAAAAAATCCCTTTAAGTCAGTAATGATACACTTGATTTTGGATTCTGGGTGTTTAAGTTGAATGTTTGTTAAGAGTTAAAATCATTATCTGTCTTTCTGCAGTTTCATTGTTATAATTTACATGATGTGAAAGGTTTAAAAACAGGATGCTATATTGTTATATGACTGTTTTGGGAAAAAAAAAATGTTACCTGATGTTTGTTGTTTGATATTTAAAAAAGAAAGACTGTTGCATTCTCCAAAGGTCGCCAATTTGTGAGTAAAAAGCTCTGTGCCAGTAAACATTTTGTCAGACTAGGCGTCCTATTTTCTGAAGCGGTGGACATCTCATCATGGAGTGAATGAATTTACAGCACATCAGTCGTACAAGGTGTTCTGAGAAAATATTAAAAAATAATGTTCAGCGACATGCGGAGGATTATTAATGTAAGAGTCAATGTTTTAACTCTGCTTGAAAGCAAATTGTTCTTTCATCAGTCTCCCTGAAGCGTCACGGTCCCATTAGCAGCGCAGAGAGTTTCTGAATTCCCTATTATCTTTATATGAAAGGGCACATTATCCAAACACCGCGACAGCCTCGTCCCCTGAACAAACAGGTGGAGATGACGAGAGAAAGCGGCGAATGAAAAAATAAAGCTGGAGGGAAAGGGGAAGCAAGAGAGGGGATTGGGGAAAAAAAAAAAGAAATGAGGAAGCATTAGACTGACAGACAGAGGGGATGAGGAGGAGAGGGAGAAAGATGGGGTATGTGGGGCGGTGAAGTTGACAGCTTTGGGCCGAAATGTCATTCAGGCTTTGCCACTCAGACTGAGCTTAAGTGTAAATCATGAGGAGGAGGAAAAAAAAAAAAAAACTGAGCGGCGCATAAACTCGGGTTAGGCAGCTATAAAATGAAGGAAAATGTTTTAAATATCTGAAACAAACTGGAGAGCGGGTTTGAATTTATATTCCAGAGAGTGTCTGAGGAGTGATTATGAAGGATGTGTCTCCATGTTGAAGGAGCAAAAAAAAAAAAAAAAAAAAAAAAAAAAAAAAAAAAAAAAAAAAAAAACTACACTTAATGCTTTTTCCTCCCTGATAAAATAAAGATTTTAGATTTTAAAATTTATGAAGGCTAATCTACAGAAAATCAGGCATTGCACTATTTCTCTTATTTAACATTTCTGTCTCTCCTTGCTGACAGGGATTACTTCAACTCAGAATTCACAAAAAAATGATGATATACAAGAATCATTTATCATCATTACTGATCGACAGATTCATTAACAGTTGGATCAAATTTAGTATTGTATCATAGGTGTACAATTACATATTTTAAATGGTTATATTGTAAAATTTAAAAATGTAAAAAGTGTAAGATGATGTGTAAGAGGTTACTGCTGGAAATGCATTGATAGTCATCGATGCATCTCCTGTTTTCTTCATCAGTCTGAGATTTAAAGAGTCCTGCGTACACTATTGGTTTCCCCCCTTGGAGGAAAACGCAGGTCGAACATTCACAAGTCGTAGATTTTGAACTCTGAGTTGAAATGAATGCAGCGTTGCTTACTTAGCGAGCAAGCCAACAATGTTCTCTCTCCTCTCCTGCCACAAATGGCCTTGCCCCTTTTTTTCCCAGCAAGCAAGGCATGCTGGGAAAGTATGGGGACATTTTCAGTCAGCTGGCTCCCCTGTTTCCCACCATGCTCTTCCTTGCAAAACTGGGACAGGATCCACGCCGCTATGGGACATACAGACACATGCAGACATGGATAAGCCTGTATTTGTCCTGGTGTCACCTTCCTTTAACTTTGAGTCTTATCTTCAATTTACAGTTTTATTTGCCACAGAAAAAAAAGGCAGCTTACTGTGTACAATGCTGCAGTTGAAAGTGTGGTGATCTGTCTAATGTTGTACTGTACCATGCCAAAAGCAGCGTTTGTACTTGTGGAGGGAAGGTAACTCTGTTTACGCTCGCAGCCTGTTGTAGTACAGCAGGAGCGGAGGGATTAAGGAGACGGAGGTTTCTGAAGGAGGTACGACTCGTCACTCCATCTCCTAATCCCTCTACTCCTGTTTCACCGCGGCGCGCTGCGAGCGTAAACATCCAGAGACACAAGAGGACAAATGGCGCTTTTGGCATCGCGTAACAGTGGACAGTCACAGATCGCCACGCTTTCAACTCATCAGCTAACTAATCCCTGTTTTACTGTGACAGGCTGCGAGCATAAACATCACATGTGCAAGAACAAATGATGCTTTCAGCACAGCGGGACAACAGAGACTTCACCCGCTTTACAGAGTCTACAAAAAGTACAAAAAAAAAAACTTGCAGTGCACAATGAAGTCATAAAATTGAAATGGCATTCTGTGAGACAACAAACTAATAAAGTTTAAGCGCTATTTGTGATATTGTGAGACATAAAAAGTGCAAACAGACATAAAAAGTATGATATGATGTGCAAATCTTTAAATACTGCTACTTTTTTTCTGTTTAGCAGACTACTGGATGAATGTATACGAGTGGTGTGAGTAAAATGCATTGGATTTAATGGAATACAGTTCAATAATAACATTAATATATCTGTTGTAAAGAAATATATGAATGTATAAAAAAATACTATTACAAAAAGAATAAAATAGTTTTCATTTTTCAAGGGGCTATTCGTTTTTTTATTGAATTTCTACTGGAAAAAATATCGAATTCTGGAAATTTCTGCAAAAAATGTATGTAAGCAAAGAAATTTAACAGCAAGGATGAGCAAATTAACACTTGTCTCGACGGACTCTTTGCACTGCAGCGGTAGCAAATCGTCTTTCCCCCTTTCTTTTGTAATGTAATGAGAGCTCGGAGTCGCATAATAAACCACAGCAACAAGTAGAGAGCAAGAAGAACGAAGAGCCATTTAATCAAGGGGGATCAATGGAAGACTGCCTCATCAATTAGAGTTAACCCCAAAACGTCTGGATGAGGAGAGGAGAGGAGAGAAGAAGAGAAGGAAGGGGTGGAGAAGTAAGAGAGGAGGAGAGGCAATGTGTGAGGATAGGATAGACAAAGGGTGGAAAAGACAGAGAGGAGAAAAGGAGGAAAGGATAGAGGTGGGGGAGGACAGAATGAAAGGAAATGAGAAGACATGAAGGCGTGCGAAAAGAGGAAAAAGACAGGAAATGAGTAGAGGCAGAGGGAGGGAGGAGAAAATGACGGAAGGAGCAGGAGGGGAGGAGGAGAAAGGGATAGAGGAGACGAGATGAGGATAGAGGAGGAGGGAAAAGAGGGAGAGGGAAAGGAGGAGATGAGAGAACGGTGAGATTAATGGAGGAGAGGATAGAGAAAATGGGATAAGGAGAGAAAGGGAATGGAGGATGGAGAGAGGAGATTAAAGGAGGAGAATGGGAGAGGAGATGAAAAGGATAGAGAACAGAAAAGGTGAGGAGAGAAGGAGAGAAGAGGAGAGGAGGAAAGAGAGAAGGAGGGAGAGAAGAGGAGAGGAGAGGAGTTGGTCGGACTTGATTTATAACTCTGATACACTTCAGAGCTTTTAAGTGCTGTCCATATTTTCCATCTGATAAGAAGATTGAAATTATTCAGCCGGGCCTATCTCACTATGGGGGGCTGAGCATGTGTGTGTGTGTGTGTGTGTGTGTGTGTGTGTGTGAGACTTTCTGCTGCATTTATAACTGCATGTGTGTCTATTTCTGAAAATGCATGCAGCAAAGGGCTTCCAGGCATGTGTGTGCGCGTGCAGATTTCCCCATTTCCTTGAATGCATGCAGGTCCTCCAATCGTGCGTAGGTGTGTGTGTGTGTGTGTGTGTGTGTGTGTGTGCATGTGTGTAAAAGAAAGCCCCCTCCATCCCCATCCATTCAGTCTCGCATCATATTCCCAGACCAAAGATAAATGCCATTGGTAAAAGCGCCCTGCAATGCACCAGGCACCGTAATTAGTATTTCAACCAATATCTTTTTCCATGTAGGAAGTGTGTGTGTGTGTGTGTGTGTGTGTGTGTGTTTGTGTAGGGAGGGGTCTAGGGGGTGGAGGAGGGTATAGAAAGAGAAAAATAGAGGAAGAGAAAGCGAGAGAAAGAGAGACAAACGGGGAACGGGTTTTCTTTCTCTAGACTGCAGCTAATAAATCTGAGGAAAAACGACACCTTAATTCCCTCTTAATGCTTGATTGGGAAGCAGCGAGGCGAGTGCACACTCACACACACACACACACACACACACACACACACACACACGCACATACGGAGGCGCACCATAGCTGGAGAATGAGAATAATAGACCAGAAATGAGGGAGAAGTGAGCAGAAAGAGACTTATAGAAAAGCGAGTGAAATATAAAGAGAGAGAGAGAGAGAGGGTTAAATTGTCCTTGAAGAATTCATATCTGCTACACTGACGGAAAGAAAGGGAAAGAAAGGAGAGCGGCAGAGAGCCATGCACTCCTTTTTACTGGTTAGTTACAGTCTCCGCTGGGAGTAACGGGGTAAAGCGCTCACGTTCTGCTTGGGGGTCCTGAGTAACTAAACACCTCCGCTTTTCAATTCTGCTAATCTGATACCAGGAACTTCTTGAATTTTGAACATTTTGACTTGTGTTTCTTTTGACCGAACCGTTCCTTTGTTCATGCAAATTTTTAAAAGAGGAGAATTAAAGTGAATGCTGCAAATTGTGGAAGAAAAAAAAAATCTTAACTGAAGGGTGCAATGGTAGTGCAGTGACATAATGCCGCAGTTACATTACATCTTGATTTGTCCTTTGTTTCCATTGTTTCCACTGCAAGTCTCCATTGTTTTACAGTTTGTGGTGTGGCTGTGTTTAATGGGTGCGCTGTGTCGTGGCCCTTAAAATCTTTACAAAAGCGTCGCCAAGTCAGTGCTTGATCGATCAGGATTGATAACACCTGCTCTTGGCCTGCTCTTCCTAAAGGTTGCCGGCACTCAGGTTTTAGTGTCACCTTCTGAATTTAGGATCCAGGAGCGTTTCCCAGGACCGTGCCACCGCCAATGGAGATGATTCCAGTACCCAGGAAACAGGTTTCAAAAAGGGATTATATGTCTGCTTGATATAAATGGGGACTGGCGTACAATTTTAAATGCAGAGAAACTGTCTTACATAGCATTTTACAACAACGAACAACAAAATGAGCAGTCATGTTGCTGCAGCAGGTTTTTGAAGTGCATAATCCAACATTACTCTTAAAGCTCATTTATAATAAAGATATATATTATTATATTTATAATAATAAAGTAACTTTTTAATATATCTTGGCAGGTAAGTATTAAAGTAATTATTTACTTTTAAAACTAACTTTTTAAAGCTTTGATGAACTGGATATATGCTGAATCACTGTTACTGTTACTCCAATTGGTGACAAGAGTATGAAAGCAGGCATTTATCTACATTGGAGTGTCACGGATTATAGCTTTACACTGTTGCTGTGGAAACAGTTACTCTGGGATCAGGGAGGGTCTATTCTGTTTATCACAGAAACTCCATAAATGTCACAACATGACGCCAGGTGATCTTGAGATTTGTGTTACATCAACTGCTGACAACAAGTGGCAAAGCTGACATTGTTACTGTTACTTTAATGTCTCTGTGTGAGTGTGTGTGCATGCTTGTGTGTGTGAGTATGTTTTTGCACATCTGTGTGAGTGAATTTATATAAATCCGTGCGTGTTTATATGTTTGTGTGTATCTGTTTTGATGTATAGCTGTGTGCCCGTGTGTGTGTGTGTGTGTGTGTATTTGCATGTAGCTGTATATCTCGGAGCATGCATCTGCATTTGTGTATGAGTGTGTGTGTCTGTGTCTGTGTGTGTGTCCGTGCGTGTGTGTGAAGTAAGCCGTGTCAGGGCTTTTCGTCTGGAGGTGGATCATTCATCTCCACAGCGGCGACAGCAGACGTCAACCTCTGTATGAGTGATGGCTCTGAATCTGAACTAATCAGCCTGCTGCTTCTGCACTCACACACACACACACACACACCACACTCACTTTACACACACACACACACACACACACACACACACACTTCAGCTGAGAGCGATGGTTTGGCATTTTAGCAATGAGTTTCCTTGCAATCTTCCATTTTGCAGAAATGGGTTTCCATGCGAGTTTGATTTGCTTTGCTTTTTTTTTGTTTTTGTTTTTGGGAGGGGTGAGTTAGTGACACGTCCTACAGGCTAAATATGAACGGAATAAAATCTGAAGTACATCTAGGTTTAATTTTCTACTTGTGGTTCGTGTTTGCAGTCACAGTTAGACAGCAGCTTGAAAGCACCTCTCTCCTGTAATTCAACATGTTTCTGGTAGGATCAGGATGTTGGGACATAACACAGGGCAGAGATCACGTTTTAGTGTTATTAACCGGAAACTTTATATTGCCTACTGCTGCAGAGGTAAGCACTAAACATAAGCCATTTTCAAGAAAGCAAAAGAAATCTCAGAAAATAAACATATGAGTTGCTTTTTTTTTTGTAATTTACTGTTAAATAGAAGCACACGATGAATTCAAATATTAGTTTCTAAAGTGGAAGCTTGAATTTCTGAATTTCTCTGTGAATTTAACTTCTTTGAGTCCATGATACATTTTATTTTTCCTAATTCCTCCAGTGTTTGTTTTGCCATTTTAAACCCAAAAATCAAATGTTTCTGTGCTCTCACTTCATGTTGATATCCTTCCACAGTAGACCAAAATTAAACTCTCTCTCCCAAAAATCCATGAAATATCTCCGTCCATTATTCTACTGCTCCATTTGTGTCATTCTCTTCCCATTTTCCGGCCTCAGATTTCCTGCGCTATTTATCTCACTGATGTTTCTTGTCTTTATTGAGACACTTTGAGTCAGTTTAAGGCCAATTTCTCTTAAGAAACTAATAGACGCTATTTAACACAAGAGACCATCTTCCCGACCCTTGGGCATAGAACAGACTAAATTCCTTTCACAAGTTTTAGAAACAGCTTGCTCTCCATTATCAACAGCTCTCTGTTCTCTGTTGTGTCCCTGAATACTTTAGGACTGCTTTCAGCCTCTACTTAAAGTAAATAAATAAAATGGTATTGATCCTTTTGCTCTTACCAACTGCAGGCTTGTTACTTGTTACAAAATTACCTTTCATTTCTGAAGTTTTGAAGAAGGTTTTTTCAGATTCCTCTAAGTACTGGAAATAATAGAAAAGTTACAACAAAAAAAAAAATCTAGTCCAGTTCCCATCTGTGCAGTTTCCATCCAGGCAATCTGATTGGTCAAGAGCTGGGTGTTATAACATCATCACTTCATCGGAATTACTCTGAAACAACGGCTGTCAGACTAAGAGCTGACTAAGTAACACCTACAAGTGATTCTGCTTCGTTAAGCTCGTTAACAACTGACAACAACCAGCTGACACAACACTCTCTGTGTGGCCAGCAACGGATATGTTTCCAATTATAACTCCTGATTTGGAATCTGAGTATGAAGCAGAAAAGAATACAAATGTTACCGTTCATAAGGTTACCGATTAAACTCCTCGCCACAAAACGACCACAGAAGGCGAGTAGAACGAGCTGGAGAAGAGAATCAGCTGCCTACCACAAGACAGGATGGGCCCTCGAATTTTATAACAGCTGGTTGGAAAGTAACATTGTAAAAATGTAATGCTGCATTCAGGCCATAAACAGTTTGGGGGACTACTTTTTTGTGCAGCATAATTAAAAAACGGCACTTGCAAGCTTTATTTTGGTGTTTTATTTGAGATGAAAAGAGGCTGTGTCTTAAAGTAAATAACGTCACAGCTGAGTGCAGCATTTGATACTGTGGTATCTTTCTTAGATTGATGTAATGGGGTTGGGACCTCTGGGTCTGACCTTCACTGATTTTCCTGTTATTTGGCGACAAGGAACCTCCTTGTGTCCATGGAAGGGGTTACCTCCTCAAAGTCCTCAATCATTTCTGGTGTTCCTCAGGGCTCAGTTGTTGGACCAATTATATTTCCTCTGTATACACTTCCTCTGGGTTACATAATTAGAGGGCATGGTATCTCCTTGCATTGTTATGCAGATGATACACTGTTGTATCTCTCTGTAAAGCTGAGTGAATTAAATAAGGCACCTCTCTGCACAGCTGTTAAACTGAGATAAGGACTGGATGTCTGATGTGGACAAAATCGAAGTCCTTGATATTTGCGCTCAATGAGCTTCCAATCAAATTGCCCAGTCATGCTTTTTCTATTTAAGGGCCATTATTGAAATTAGCTCTGTGCTGAATTTCAATGATACAGACCGGATTATACACACTTGTATTTAATCTTCTGAATTTAATCTTCCACAGACAGCTAATGGGCAGAGACGTTCAAACGGAAGACAAAGCCACTGTCGGCTGGATGAAAGATTGCTACGTACTGTTCACATCTTGTTTGCGGCTCACTTCCAGTGGGGTTTCCCAGTAAAGGTGACTGGGTTTTTGGCTTTGGAACCGCCTGCCATTCTCTTCTTAAAACTCACTTTTACCATAAGCCATTTTATAACCTCTGATTTTTATTAATTTTTCATCCCTCTTGTCTTTTCAGCTGTTTTTTCATTCTATTTGTTGTTATTGCTGGATCTATTTATACTACCTTTTATTAATTATTGCCATCATTACAGATTTTCTTGTTTTTCTTGTTTGGAAAAGTGCTATGTAAGTAAGGATTCTCATTCTCATTATTATAATTTCAAAGCAGCCCTACAGAGACCATCAGCTAGTGAGGCTGATTTTTTTTCTGTTTTCTCTGGAGTGTAAGAATTGTGGACTGGCGAGGTTGACTGGACAGATGGTTTTCAGCCACACTTGGAAGACCTGCAGGGAGAAACAGAGCGTGGCGGCCGCCCCCGTCCTCCCCCGTCCTCTTTGCTACATTCTCCTTCCTCCTGCCTTTTCCTGCTTTCTTCTTCTCTCTTCTTTTCTCATCGACATGAATCCTCTCTGGCATGTATGGCTTTACGTTCCACTCCTCTCCTTTTCTGAACCTCCTCTCCTTTCTAGTCCTCTCCTCTGCTTCTCCTCTCAATCTCAACTGTCTTCTCCTCTCATCTCAGCTTTTTTCCTCTCGAACTCTTTATTCTTCTCACCTCATCTCCTTTCATCCCCTTCTCTTGTCTTCAATCCTTTCCCATGCTATGTTCCTCTTCACGCAGTTCCTCTCCCCCTTCTGTCCTCTTGTACATGCAACTATTCTTTTCCTCCCTAATCCTCTCCTCCTTTTGTCTGCAGTCTTTTCCTGTGCTGTGTTCCTGTCTCACTGCTCTTTTCCTCCACTTCCAACCCCAACTTCTTATTCTCGTCTTTCCAATCCCCTACTTTCTATTCTCCTCTCTTCTGTCTGCCTCTCTTTTGTTTCTCCTCTCCTCTTTAGTTCCTTTAATTTCACCGTCTTAAAATCCTTATCAATTATTTTTTTTTCAGTTCAGTTCAATTCAAATAAGCTTTATTGGCATGAATGTTAGAGAACCAGTGTTGCCAAGGCAATTCTGTGCACTGCGAGGCACTGAGCCTATTGCATTTACCTCAGAATAACATTACACAGACAGAAGAGAAAACACAAAACACAATGAATGCAAGAGCTGAAGTGATGTGAACTGATGAAACCATTCTTGGTCAATAACTTGCATTATGTTACTATAAAGAACCAATAAAAAGTCAAACTTTCCAGCAACACACAGCGTTTTCCTCTCACTTCTGAAAGTTTTATGACAATAAAGGAAAACTATTACAAAACAAACTTTATTAAAAATGTATAGGGTGGATATATTTCAAAATACAGTTTAGTTTAGACACAATCGCACTTTGCAAGGGAGCCACGGTTTTTAGTGTTTCCATTCTCCCTTAACTTAAGTCCCTCTCTCTCCTTAACTTGAGTTACCCTTTGCCCCGCCCCTCTCCCTCTCTCTCTCTCTCTCTCTCTCTCATACACACACACACACACACATTCTTTCTTTCACTGCTATTCATCCTGTGATGTGAGGAATGGAGAGAGCGAAGATGTGAGGGTGATGAGAAGAGAAGAGGAGGAGACAGACAGGGAAGACTGTGGCTTCTCCTATTCCTTCCACCTTGTTTTACTGAAAAGCATAATTGCTTCTACTATTACTATAACTTGTGTAAATTAATGCCTCACTTCCTGTGTTGTTGAAGATTTCTTCCTGGGAAAGACAGATCACCTCAAAGGTGTTTAGAGCAGCAAATGAAAAAAGCTCTATTAACTGGGCTGAATCACTACTGTATGGTATCGGTCTGCAGCTGACAGAGAGAAAGGACTTTTACTTATGTGGAAAAAGTTGCACATCATTACTTTAAAGTGGATTGAGAAAGAAAGAGAGCGGAGGGAAGTGATTTCCCATGAGCAAGAAAGACAAGGGATGCAAGAGAGATAAGAGAGCAACCTGCTTTCATGACACTTTGTGAAATAAGCACATCATTTTAAAATGAAGGTAAAGTGAAGTTTCTATTTTCTGTATTAGAAACCTGAACCAAAGCTTAACTTAACTGTTCTAGTCGTTTAAGATGAACTCAAACCTTATTTTTAACTATAGGTTTAAAACTTCCTATGATAAACATAAGAAAATGTGTTAAATTCATGCTTTTGCCACAATACCTTCTCCTTCTTCACATTTATCTTTTCTTTACACGTCCATATAACAAAAAAATCTGCCTTTCAGAGTGTGAGCTCATTTCACCAAATCTTTTGAGACTGTGCTGGGAGAGGAAGAGCTGCACCAAACAGAAAGACTGAGCAGACAGAGACAGAGACTGTGACAGAGCAAAATCAACCAACAGAATATTTAAGACCAAGCCACTAACCTGTGTTGTAGTGCTTGGTGCAGTAGCGCAGATCCTTCTCCTCTTTGAGTATAAACTGAGGTAGCGTCAGGCCGTCAGCAACCTGCACGGCCCCCTTCTCGTCCCACTCGAATATGAGGTCATTCATCGTGTAGCCGACTGCAGGAGATCGAATGAACAGCGAGGTTACAAGGCTGTTTCGGGAATGTCTCCGCCAGCATGCAGGTGATATAAGTTACTCCCCCTCCACGAGGAGGAAACTGCCTTTTCAGGAGCAGTTCACCTCAAAATGTCAATTTTGACCCGTGTCAGTGGAAAGCAAATTGAAATTTGTCGTAGCACCAAATCACACAGCAAGTTAACTTCCACAGCTTTACCCCAAACAACTTAAGTGAGTGAAGTCTGGGGGCTTTAATGCTCCAAAAGGGGCAGAAAATGACTTGTAAATTTTCCCAAAAGTGAGAGCATTATCAAAATGTTCTGCACTCAATCACAATGTGAGTCCTTGTGTTGGTGTAATGTGATTTACTGTATAATAAGCAAGGGAATGGACTGATGTTGGAAAAATCATCAGCCAATAGACACCCTGCCTTGCTATCTGGCCCCGCCTCCAACCTCGTCTCACATCACACATCATGAAATAGTTGCAGTTTGACCTAAAATAATGCGACATAATACTGTAAATACAGGCATTTTAAGCTCATAGTACAATCGTGTGGCCAAAAAAAACACTTGGATTAAGCTGCACTGGAGAAATGTGATGATCATTTTATGCCTCTTTTTGAACTGTAAACAACCAAATATCACTCAGTTTGTTTGGCAGTAATCTGAGATCAAACCGCCGAAGCTAACTCACTGTGTGTTTGGTGGCTGAGCAAACGTCAGTGGAGTAAAACACACAAAAAAATTAAACAAATAAAACTGAGCCGAGTTGTGGAATATAAAATTTTTCCAATGCCAGCTCTAATTCTGATTGTTAAAAATTTAGTGGCCCATCATCAGACACCGACATTATGAAGCGTTTCGGTATCTGTTGCCACCTTTTGATGCTCTAAACTATGAGTCTCGTGTTTTCTTGATAGCCAGCTCTCTCTATAAGTACAGTCTACTTTGAACTTCAGTGCCAGTACTTTTGTGATTCTTCTCACGTCTCTTAGAACAATGAAGAGGCTGCAGAGAAATCTATATCATATCCAGCAGCCTGCCAGACGCTCCCTGACTGATGCTCTCCATCTATCTGTGTGTGTCTGAGTGTCTGAGTGTGTGTGTGTGTGTGTGTGTGTGTGTGTTGTGCATCTAAATGTTTGCACGCATGTGCTACAGAAATAATAGTAATGAATGTGTGCTGCCTGTTTGTACAAATGAATTTGTCTTTGTGTGTGTGTGCTTGGTTGTGAGAAAGTGTGTGTGTGTTGGCATGTATCTATGGGGATAAAGAAGAAAATAAAAGTGTGCATGTGTGTGCGCGTGCATGCATGTCTGTGTATGTGTGTGTATGAGTATGTGTGTGTGTGTGTGTGTGTGTGTGTGTACTCACAGCTCTCCAGCTGCATGATGCAGGTCTGGACGTCCATGGGAAAGTTCTTCAGATCCATGGGACAGGCCAGGACCAGTGTTATTCTGCCCACACACACACACACACACACACACACACACACACACACACACACACAATAAGAGGATTATCTAGGGTTTTATCTTTGTTATTCAACCAACCAGTGCCAAGCCATGACACAAAACACTAACCTGGTCTGAAATATCAGGATGTACAGAATGTGAAACTGATATTAATATTAATACATTTTTGCATTTTCATGCATTTTTTCTTCCAGCCATTTAGCTGACACTGTTACCCGGAATGACATCTAATGTGTGCAACAGTAAAATAACCTTGAGGTCTGAGATCACCAACACCACAGCAAACAATTTACATTACATTTACATTTTGTGAGGTACAATTTCTCCTTATGTCACTCACGCTTGTGTTCTGTGGAAAAATCAGCAACAAAACTGCAAAACTTTGCAGAGGACAGCACAGCAACAATTCCAACCTGTGGTTGATATCTTTTATTTTATTTTAAGGTAAAACTTTACAATAAGAGTACAACAATTAACGTTAGTTAATGCCGTAATAAACATTAAGTAACAGTTAACTAACCGTTAACTAATGTGTCTAAGAATCATGTACTAATGCTGTTCATGCTAAGGTATTAATTTATATGTTATTTAAAGGTTATTGTAGATATTATTAACATTAGTAAATGCCATAATAATCATTAACTAACAGTTAATTAACCAGTAAGGCATTAACTCACGTTAACTAACATTGATTGTTGTACTGTTATTGTAAAGTGTTACCTATTTTAATTTTTTATCCTCATGCAAGGTAAGAAATTAGCTACGTCTCTATAACAAGATGGAAGGTGTATAACAATAATCATTTTCTAAAGATTTAAAGAAAAAGCCTTGTTTTCAAATGAATCCTCATACAATATTAAAATTAAGTGAAAGCTTAATGGGAGGAAAACCCATAATTTGCTATTGTTGAACTATTTCCCTATCTTAAGCAATTGACAGCTGATTGATCAGTTAACTTCTTTCCAATCAGTAACAATAATTTCTCACACATGCATCATGTAGTTTTGATTTCTTTTCAGTGGTTTTATTGAGCTGAAACTGACTGAACTGATACAATTCCTTGCACATGCATGAAACTATTAAAACTGAAGGCCTGCACATGAAAACCGACTTTGCTTTACTGGAAGCTGTACCAATGGGTTGTGCTCATCAAAGAGCCATTTAATCTCTCTCCTGCTTTCTACTACTGTTCTTCATTCTTATGTACACTTAGAGGAAAACTTTTCTTGTACTGATTATACACATACTCTATGCAAATAACAGCTATACAACAGGTTATGATACCTTCTTAAACCCATTTTTACTCATTTCTAATACATTCTTGTACCTTCATTATATTTGCAAAACACAGTGTGGCTGCCGTTTTGAAAAGTGCTATAAAAATAACGTTACTTACTTACTATTGCATCACCTCCATACCTAGGAGCATGCTAAATAACACCCCACTAGCTATTATTTTTCATATTCAAGGATGTTTATTTGAGTGGGAAAACCCATTTCACCTGTGTTTAACTTCTGTAGTGTAACAGGAGGTTGTTGTGATGTACAGAGGATGATTTTACAGCAGATCGTAACAGATATCAAGCCTTGCTGTACGTTGCCATAAAGCTGACAGGAGCTACAACACATACATCCAGGAGGCTCGAGTTACCCAATAACACTTGCCCACCATGACAGGATGTCGAATATGTACTGCATATGATATAGATGTAGCTTTCACAGTCGTCCTGCTCTTTCACAAGGTTCAATAAGGTTGTTTCTGTCTGCAGGTCCCTGTCTATAAGTTCCTGTAGCTGTGGGAGAATTCTAAAAATGTCCATCCATCGCACCATGGCTGCAAAAACGATAGGTATTTGAACCTTTTCTGCCGCAGAAGGTACAGATTTAATATTACATGTGAAATTTAGTGGGCTGTATTTTTCATTTGGCATGTCAGCGGGAACTCAGTGCCTGACCTTGTGTACTTTTGTTCCATGGCAAGAGGACTTAAAATCCTGCAGTGCTAATGCAAGATGTGATGCATAATAAGGTAACTTCTACTACTGCTGTCACTGAAGATACTGGATTCTTGAACGAATGAAAACAGAAAAAATCAAAAACGTATGGTATCTTTCAAAGGACACAGTAAATGAAGTTCTCGGTGGATATTTTTACAACCTAGATCCTATTTTAGACATCTTGGAGGATGAACTTTAGTTGTGCATTTTTTCAAAATGCAAAAAGCTTTGGGCTATAGACGTTCGTTCCTCAAATGAAATTCTCATGTATTCCTTTTGATTTAGCTGACGCTCATGGAGCTGTATATGAGTTCAGAGCGAACGCTGCATTTCCTTTTGATGTACACAAGGCAATGTGCGTTGGACGACATGAAAATCTAGTAGTCCAATCTCGACAAGTTTACTTTCATCTTGGAGGAGGTGCAGCCATTGGTCATGACTTCTCCCCGTACAGCGTACAGCTACTGTGGGGCGATAAACATCAAAAACAGAGTAAACAACATTTACAAGACCCACTTTCTTTCCCCCATGGACGGTTTAATATCCAGAGCCGCCTCGTCGTTCAGAGATCAAACTGATCAACAGAGGGTTCATTTTGATGGTGTCAAGTTAAAAAATGAAAGCGCCGGGGTGGAGGTGAGGGGTGCGGGCCGGGTTGCAGGGTGTCTCGTCTTTCTCGACGCTTTTTCTGATGCTATTTATAAAGCACCAATCCCGCACCCTCCATTTGGACACGAAGGTGAAAACCGAGGTTGATAACAGATCAGATACACTGCTGGAATACTAACAGGCTGAGTGTATTACCATGGCTGTTATGGGGGAATGTGCCGGTGCTTTCTCATTCGCCCCTGAGCGGAGGCAATAAAGTGAGGAGGAGGAGGAGGAGGAGGAGGAGGAAACGCTGGGCTGAAACGTTTGTCAGCTGAAGGCGGCTATAACTCTGAGAGCCTTGGACGGGATGTCTTAGTGCTACCAAGAAAAAGGCATAAAGTACAGCCCAGGTGGGAATAAAAGTCTCCAACTTTGCAGGGGAAAAAAAAATTGTAAAATATAAAACTCTGCAGCATCGGAGGAAGGCCTCGAATACAAAAGTATCAGGATGGGAAGTGGCACTCTTTATCGTCCATCGTAGACTAATAACTAACTCACGTCTCATATCCCCTTTCCCTCATCCTCAACTTGTTTTCATCTAATTGAAAAAAATCTGTTTTTTATTCATTATCTTTGCACTTCTCTCATAAATTAAAGGATTAAAGGATTAGAGGGTTAAAGGGAAAAAATGTTAAATCTGTGTTTCTGACCACTGACCTCTTAGTTCTTGTTTTGTTGGTGAATTAAAATGTTTTTTTTTTTTTGTTTTTTTTTTGTTTTTTTTGCATAAGATGTTCAATGCAATCTAGTATTTATCAATTATGAGACTGTTTTCAGGGGATGTCCCATGCATACCGGCACTCTCCTTCAACAACAGCATAGTTATAAAAAATGAATTTTAAAAAAATCAGAAATGGACCCCCAAAAAAAAAAAAAAAAAAAAAAAATGTAATTGATTTTTTGTCATCGATCATAATGCATTAATGCATTGGCCCTTGGGCTGACAAACCTCCTCAGTATCTGCTAGACAATGTTGGCTGCCAGTTACTGGAACCAATTGGAAAAACATTTACCAAGGACAGAGATGAGATATAACAACATGCCTCAAATTCTTAGAACAGAAGGCCATTTGAAAATAATGAAAACCTTTCGAACTGAAAAGCTTATAGAAAAAAGAAATAGAGTGCCAGCTCTTATTCAATAAATACGTGCATTAGCATACTTTCTGAATGACAAGATTTTCTGCAGCATTTAAATTTGAACAGACGAACTTACATATATTTTACCTTCCCTAAAAATTCAAAAGACTTTATGCGGTATAATTTATAGAGTTCAATTCCCAGAGATCCCATAATACCTGAAAGTCCTGCTTCTTGCCGTTTTTGTTTGTTTGACATCAAATTGTGACTCAAAAGTGAAAGCAGTAAGATGTTTCCATGCCACAGAAGCTCAGAATCATCACTGGGTTTCTCATAATCAAGCGTGATCTTATTCACTGACCGAACACCCTGCAATTTAAGAGCATGTAAACCATTTGTTCCAATTAGGCCTTTTATTTTTTTTTCAAGCCACAACAAGCCCTCACATGTTTTACACTCACCGTATGCTGTAGAGCACATTGCCATTTTTGGAGATGCGTAGCAGCTTGTTGTCGGTGGTGACCTCGTGGAAGTTGGCCCCTTTTTCGTTGGCAAAGAACAAGTCAGGTTTCCAGATGGAGTCCAACATGGAGGGGTCGAGGTCCAGCGAGTCGTCCGGGTACTCGCTGTAGGCCAGCCGAGGGTCATTCCACTGCTGTCTCAAGAAGATATTCACTCTGTAGTCCTGTGGAAATAAAGGACAGACATTTGGATAATAAGTGGCAAATCAGAAGGGCCGATGTAACGGCTGCCAAAAAGTAGCGTGATTCTGCATATGAATGTCTGAACGGACAGATGGAGGGAAAGATGAGACAAAAAACAACTCATCAGACACTTAGTGAAGATGATTAGCGACATCGCTGAGGATACAGCTGCTGCTGTCACATAAGACACTCATTATTTCTGAGGATTTGTTCTGCACATGACCTAAATTTCTCTGCATTGAGCTGCGCCTAACCCAAAGTTTTGCACTGCATGCTCTGAGGAAGCTCTCATACTTCCAACAGAAATGACTGGGGGTGTGATAGTTCACCTTTTTCACAGAAGTCAAGTTCTTTCTTTGCCGGTTTTCGAAGTTGCTCAGCACAGTAACAGAAAGGTTTTGCATGTGTAACATGGCTAGAGACTGGGGGGAGGGAAGAGAGGGGAATGAAAATGGAAAAAAGTTGTTTCTTGCAGCATCCTAATTTCCCAAATCATACAACACAAGTCTGAAGTTTCACAGCGATATCAGTAGCTGTCATGTCAAGGAAGACTCTCACCAGCTGTGTTTAAAAATGCAGTGGAGACTGACAAACTGTAACCACTGGATGCTATATTTTCAGTTCAGAGAGAGAGGCACAAGTTGCACTATTTCACAACTGGAAAAAAAAAAAAAAAAAAAAAAAAAAACCTCTTGCCCGTTTTGCTCTTGCTAAGCTATCAGTATTGCTCTCTCCACCTACACATGTAACTCAAAGATGAGTGCTTTCTCTGGAGGCTGCCGAAAGTCACTCCGAAGCAGAAGCAGACAAGACAGGTTGCGGGAGCACGGGCACACCAAAGGACTCAAATACAACACAGAAAACAAAATCCTGCCACGCATCCTACTATGCATCGAGCGTAACAGCGTACAACGAGGGTATATGCAGGCGGACTGCTCCTTTAGCACGAGAGGGAAGGAAAGTTGCAGACAAGGGAGGGAAGGGATGAAAGTCTCGTCAAGGGTCATTGCACTGCTGACTTCACTCTGTAATCCCATACAGAGACGGAGAGGGGAGATAGATAGATGTAGAAATAGACGGATAGATGGGATTTAGTGGATGGATGGGTAGGTTGTTATGGGTCTTCATCCGCATGTCAATTTTGCCTTCATGTGAATTTATGAGATTTTACTGAGCACACTTAGCTTTGGCCCCAAGCTATATCCCATATATTTTAACCCCGCAGGAGCCAGTGGGCAGCCTCAGAACCTCTTCATCATCTGACGCTAAAGTCGACTGGGCATTTAGCTTTGGAATAACAAGCCGCGGGATGTGAGGCCGTAGCTGAATCACCGTGGGCTTTCAATCACTATTTATAGATCTTTGCTTTCATGTGCTACCTTTTATCCCATTATATTCTGCCATACATAGTCTCTAGGTCTTGATTCTTATCTTTCTTGTTGTTTTTATTTGTTGTAGGCATATGGTGTTTGCTGTTTTTGCTTTCTGTTCTTTTTTTTTTTTTATCTCTCTGTACGCCGGTTTCCTATACAAGTCCCTTTATAAGATTAAAAAAAAAAGGATGGTAAACACACCTGATCACGAAAAGAGATTGCCTGAAACAGATACAGAGATGGCAGACAGATACAAAGCTGTGAAGCAGCTGAAGGTCATTTAACTGATGTTCTTACACAGAGAGATGGAGAGATACAGTGGTCAGACAGAGAGATAGATGAATGAAAGGTGGAGGGTGTGTAGCGCACATTTTCAAAGACAAGGCCTGCAGGATGAAACTGGACATTTGCAGCGGGTTCACAAGTCATGGTTGATGTTGAAAACGGAGATGGTGGTAAATAAAGACAAAAGACAAATAGAATAGTACATGTCAGACAAAAATAACTGGAGAGAAGGTCAACTGTTGTCATACACTGATCAGTATTATTATCCTGGATGAGCACATGACATTTAAAGAAGCTGTCAGTGTTGTTGCTCAGTCAGCAGGTAGAGCACTGGGATCTGTGCTGAACAAAGTTAAACAATGTGGTGATCTGGGATTCAATACTTACACACGACTCTATAATTCATGTGTGTGTCCTGTGCCTGACTGTGCTTCTGGTGTTTGGGGTTTTCTGTGAACATACAAGTGGCAAAACTTTGCAAAACAGAGCTATTCAAACTGTTTTGGGAGTCCATAAATTTGCTTCAGTTTTGGCCATCAGCGAAGATATGGGAAGGGAACCAACAAAAGCAAACTTCACTTTTTTTTTTTTTTTTTTTTTTTTTAATGTCTGTAGCTTGTAATCTGCTTTTCAGAGTTTGTGTTTATGAGATTTTGAGAGAGCAGTTCTGGTAAAACACAGGACATACAGACACAGGCAAATAGAAAACCAAATCAAGATACTCCAAAACAGCATATAGAACTAAACCGTCATTAAAGCATAAATCAAACGCACTTCCTTCGTGGTGCAAATCAACACAAATGCTGCTCTGGAGAGCCTTTAGGGGAGAGGAGGAGGTTACTCGTTATTTCACAGAAAAAGGGGCTCTGATCTCAACAATCAACTGCCTGACAGTAAAATTAATGTTAGAAAAATGAACAATTGGCCATGGCTGTAATTTTTAAAGTAAATTGTCTCGTGCATTTCACAGAGATGCCTCTGTTAATACTGATGCTGAGCAAACCAAACTCCATGCATCGTTTGCTTTTCACTGCCTCACTTTCTCCATGTACAGTATGATCTCTATCTTTCTCCCGCCATGAAAAATGGAGGCAGTAGTGAAATCAATAGTGGAAGGGTTGAATGCATCTTTAATGCAAAAAGTTGCAAAGCCAGGGGGTGAATATAGCTCTAAATTCTTGACCTTATGAATGATTTTCACAAATTCATGATCCTGTGCAAACGCATTTAACAAAAGAGTTCACAGGTTAATTAATTAAACACACTGTCCACATATGGCAGTAATTTGTTGGAAACAAGGGTTTCATTTTTCAAATGTCATGATTGATTTTACCCTCACCACCAGAACCATAACAGCCAATGATCAATGGGTATTGATCTGAATCATAAATGCTGATTCAAAGTCAGTTGCACCGTCATGGTTTTTGAAAGGGCCGTGTTCACCTCAAGCAGTCGGCACCGTCAATATTCGAATTTGAGCCAAGCTGAGGTTAAATCCAGTCTCGAGTGTGGGAATGAGCCTTCAACAGGAGGTTTGAAAGCCCTCAGATTTGACTGTTTAGCTGAAAGATAAAGATCAATAAGTTTACTGCACATCATACTGCAGTTACACAGAGCTGTGTTCGCTTCCCCATCTCTCTCCATCATGCTTTTTGCTTTTTCTCATTTTATCACACGTCTCTCGTCTCGTTTACAGCGTCTCTCTCACAGTTAATGTGCACTAACTCTCTGACTCGCTCGCCTCCTGACTCCCTGTTATGTGCTCTGTCTCCCATCCCTTTTGTCTCTCTAAGTGTCTCACTCTCCTTACTTTTTTGTATGGTGCATGATTTCATATTATGAGTTTTAGATCACATGTATTACTGCTTGACATGAAGTACTCAAGGTTTTTAAAAGGAGAATTATGGTATTAACCTCCCTCTCCCTCTCAAAATTGCATGTGCATGGATCGATAGAGGTAGACAATATAAAATGCCATTTCCTTTGAATGTTATTGCATAAACACACCCCTTCTCCAGTCTCTGTTTCACAATCAAGAGCATCCTTATTCAGCGTGAGGTGACATTTAACTGAACTCCTCCATCCCCTAATTGTCAATTATTCTGTGAATATGGAGTCCGGCCACCTCGGCCACTCTGCTGCCATCATTAAGCTGCGTGTTGTGGCAGAAATGCATCATGGGGGCGGGCTATGGCCATGCCAGTAGCCCCAGTGGGTGACATTTAAAGGAGCAATCAGCCACAGTATTGGAGGAGAGGCGATCCGCCGCAGTGCAAGACGCGTCGCAGTTTATCACTTTTTATTGGAAGGAATATCTCAAGACGATGGGAATGAGCCTGACCTTTACGCTTTCATAAATAAGTCGCCTTTTGTTCTGCGTGAGAATTTCATAACTAACCTGAAATGGGGCCGGAATGAGGAGTGTCTCTTGGAGGAAGGGGGGAATAGACGGGGAGTGAGGGAATAGAGAAGAGAGATAGCAGCTGTGTGTACAGGCTCACACAGGGATAATCAGTCAGTTTGATACTGGCAGGAAAAGGTCAAAAGGCTTGCTGAAATAGCCCTGATGCAGTCTCCGGAGACAAAGACACTTATGTGCCCAGCCATCAAGGGAGTTGCACGCACTTTTTACACATTGGCTGCACTACTGCCCCATCCCTCCCCGGGACTTGTGGCTTCTCAGTAAGAACAAGGGCTCCCTCATTAGAATAAGATTGGCTGGTCAATACGACAATGTGGCGACTCCTCGTTTTGTTCATTTATTTATTTGTAATCAGATTTTCTGGCAATTACAAAATGGATTGGCACAGGTTTCAATGTTGATAGACCGTGTCAATAATAATCACAGCAATCACAATCATAATCAGATGTAACGCACTGATCTAAATATATTTTGCAGCATTTAAAATCATTAACTTCATTAAGACAGCACCATTAATAATCATAATTTTAATTGCCAATTTGCCACAGTGTGTGGCTTTGTTGGAATAATGGAACAGCACACATGCATTTCTGGATTAATGAAGCGTTTGTTACTCATTTATAATGTTTTTAAATGTTAGATGGAAATTATTAACATATTAAAGAGCTTAACCCTTATGATGTATTTCTGTTTTTACTAGAATATTCATTTCTATATAGGGTCTATTACACATTTGTGAGTGTCTGTGTGTGTGTCTATGTATCTGAACTTTTTTATACGTTACTCTATCATTGAACTCTGAAGCTTCATGCACTTGTGGAAACCAGAAATTGTTTTTATTTAGATTTCCACTGTCGTCTGTAAATTAATAAATTAATAAAAATGGGCCAAAAATTCATAGTTTTCTCACATTGAAGGCATATTTTGTGGAGTGTATTTTCAGCAGCAGCGACACTACTGAATAACTATGGAAATACTATACGAAGACTATACCCTCTTACCTCTGTCTGGTATTTGTCACTTTGATCATAAAGGTGTGTTTTGGCACTGAAAAAAAAAAAAAATACACACTGCTTGACTTGAAGATTCATAGCTGACAGAGGGGGTCGGTGACAGCAACCCTTCAAAAAATATCTTCTTTCCTGCATTGTAAATGTAATGTATATAGAGCCAGTTACTGTAACCGCCCCTTTGATCTATATAAACCATATCTATCCTGCATCAGTACAGCAGACAACTGTTTCCTGAACATCATGCAGCTGAAACAACTTAGTATACCGAAACACAAAACTCTACAGTGTCTCTCAACCAGCTAGTCACCATGCCACTCCTTGAGAAATGGAGCAAACCTTTACTTTTCCAAAACATTTCCTCTTGGGGATTGAGGAAAAGTACTGCAGGAGTTCAGCACATATGCAGCAAAAAAAAAAAGTCCAACTTCTACACCAACTTCTACAGCAGCAGCAGTTGGAGGTTCAAATGCAGGGTTAATACAATGGCACGAGGCCATCGCAAAGTGTTAACCGCCACCCTGAAATTACCAGCAGCCATCACCAGCATCAACCACGCCATGAAGCCATTTGCAGAGGAAATGCTGTACTTACACAACGCCGCACTCATTTCGGCTTGTATTAAACTCAGGCAGTAAACCACGCATGGAAGACTGCAATCTTCCTCCTCCTCCTCCTCCTCCTCCTCCTCCTCCTCCTCCAAGAACAACAACAATGATAACAACAGGGACAGCAGCAGCCATATTCTAATTCCACGCCTGTCATAACATCCTGCTGGTTCCCTGGATGCCACTCAGGTAGGCAGGCAGGTAGGAGGTTACGGTGGCTAGGTAATATCTCACACATTATGGCAGCACATCTGCCCTGCTAAGGCAGCACTGCACCGAGAGGGAGGGAGAGAGAGAGAGAGAGAGAGAGAGAGAGAGAGAGAGAGAGAGAGATGCTGCTTTTACATCATGGGTACACAAAAAAAAAAAAAAAAAAAAAAAAAAAGAACACTAAAATACCACCGGCAATGGGGTGTCAAATCAATTGCAGTGGCAGACTTCTCCCCAGTTCCTGCAGTGATTTTGTAATAAGGGAGGTTCAACCATTTTATAATGATGATGCAATTTACCCTGACCTGTCAAAGCTGCACTAGATAATTTTTTTTTTCCTGCAAACACAAAAATCCACCGTCTCATCAGACTAAATCACAAACAGAGGAGAGAGTGTACCATCACCTGTGATTGAGATGCTGCAGTTTAATTTTTCATTTTGTTGGCGTTTGTAAAGCATAACATCTGACAAATCAAAACTGAGCATCTTTGGAGGAAAAATACAAATACAGGTATCTAGCCAGCTCAAGGAAAACATTTGTACTTTTTGTGGAAAAAAATCAGATGGTTTGCATCTCACCTTCAGTATCATTTAGTATAAGACAAAGCTTCTCCACTCTGGTTTTCAGGACTCACAGAACTGCAGGTTTTCTGTCTTACCAAGTAGTTAATTGCAGTTAATTGGTTAACTGCATTCAACTGGCATCACAGGTGTATGAAAACTGGAAGAGCTCTGCGTCCTGAGTTTCGGGGCAGATGCTGCCTTCAAAACAACTGGGAAATGGCAGCATTCAAGTGGTGAAGTGGAAGGAATATGAGTAAAAAGACGGCAGCATTTGTTGATTTCAGAGCTTTAAGAGGAGATGGATGGACGATAATCAAAATACAAACACAATGCCAGGGCTTTAGATCGCACTGTGGTTCTCACAGGTGTCCTCAAGGATACCCTGCCCTGCAAGTTTGTGTTCCAGCTCTATTCCTGCACACCTGATCCATATAGGGACTTAGTGTTGATTGGTTCAAGCGGATCTGAACAGGGTATCCATTAAAGTGCATGACTCTCAATTAGATCATGTATATGAGAGTAGAGGAGGAACAAAAACTTGCACGACAGGTGGGCCTTGAGGACTGGGCTGAGAAATGCTAAAGAGAGCTGTTTAAATGGATAATTCCTATTCAAAATGCTGGAGGCTTCCCACTTTATAGTGGCACTGAACCCAGTGCCAATGAAGTTCTCAAAATTTAAACATTTCCCTAAGTTGGGGCTGCAAACGTGCAAAAATTGCACACATCACAACCTTAAATGGCAGTGGGTTATTGTACATTTCTTATATTTATTTAATTGACACTTGTTTAATGGGCACTTTGCAGGAATTAGTATTCTGGATGTATAGATGTGTTTGCTATTCCATGCATCACATGTGATAGCTCAGACACACCTAATAGGATTTTGACAAAGACTGAGGAAATTATGCATCTCATCACTGTCTTCCAACACTTTGAAATTACACTGATTAGCCCAGGGGGGAAGCCTATACACACAATACAATAAACAGAATACATCCTCAACACAAAGTGACATATTTGTTACAGATCGGCCCAGATGGGGACTGGGCATTCCTCAGGGAAAACATGTTTACTGTTGCCTTGCCAAATACGATTCCCACTGTAAATGGATAGGAGGCCAAGCAGGGAAATAGGAGAACTCAGCCAAACAAGAGTTTGGTTTGGCTGAGCTGAAACAAAATCCAAAATGTTCCAGTCATAACAAGAGAAAGCTCTTGTTTAGTCACTAGTTTGTCTTTGTTGGAAGATGAGACTGGAGAGCTGCTGCACAGTCGTGGGCGTCTGCACCCGTTTTGTCAGACATTTCAGTTAGCAGTGCTGTTGTTTGATATTTTTAAACTGGAGTCACCCATATTCAGGGTTTTGCACCGTGAGAAGGAGCAAGAGAGCGAGGAAGGGAGAGAGAGAGATAAAGCTGGCAATAATACTGTGAGTAATACTGTGGAAAGCCTGTCCGTGGTGCCCAGCTATCTACATATGGAGGGGGAGAGAGAGAGAGAGAGAGAGAGAAAAAGAGAGAGAGAGAGAGAGAGAGAGAGGGAGAGAGGGACAGTATGAGGGGGTCGATAAAGAGTGAGGCTTGTGTGTGTGTGAGTGTGTGTATGTGTGTGTGGGGGGAGATAACAAGGGGAAATAAAGTGATTGAGGGTTTGTGTGTGTGAGTGGGATAAAGAGAGTGAGGGCTTTGTGTGTGTGTGTGTGTGTGTGTGTGAGAGAGAGAGAGAGAGAGAGAGAGAGAAAGCGAGGGGAAATAAGGTGACCAGAGGTTTTGTGCGTGTGTGTGTGTGTATGTGTGTGTGTGTGTGTGTGTGTGTGTGAGAGAGAGTGCGAGAGAGAGAAAAAAGGAAACAAGGAGAAATGAAGTGAACTGCATGTGTGTGTGTGTGTTTGTATGTATGTATATATAGATATATATGGATATGAATATAGATATATACATAGTGCATAGTATATATGTGTGACAGAGAGAGAGAGGGAGAGAGAGAGAGAGAGAGAGAACGAGCGAGCTTGGAGGAAGCAGAGAGGACGCTGAAACAGGAATAAAGCCGTGTACCGCCGGGATTTCAACAAGCACTGCGCCACTGTACCGACTCCATCTATCATTTTGCTCTGTGGTCTGGCCCCAGCAGCAGTATGTGTGTGTGTGTGTGTGTGTATGTGTGTGTGTGTGTGTGTGTGAGTGTGTGCGTGCAGGACGGACTCCTGCACTATACAAAGCCATGGGCAGCTTAGAACAAAAGCTGCACACTGCAATGAGCTCCATCGCCGGCCCCACAAACCGTCCTCGGCCTCTGCTGAGTGCACTGCAGTGTGTTTCTGTCCCCTGAGTGCTGGAATGGATTTTATGGATTGGTAATAATGGATAAATCCAATTATTTCAGTATTTTGTTTTGCTTCTAATGCACTCTCGGGGGGCAGGCGGGATTAGTCCTGATGATTGTGTTTTACCGCAACACGGTCTCCACGGCCCCTGTGGTCTGCAAGAGCAAACATTCAGCACCAGC
Organism: Myripristis murdjan; assembly: GCF_902150065.1. Classification (NCBI taxonomy): domain Eukaryota; kingdom Metazoa; phylum Chordata; class Actinopteri; order Holocentriformes; family Holocentridae; genus Myripristis; species Myripristis murdjan. The sequence goes on from NC_043989.1 coordinate 6,767,643, forward strand.
AGCCAGAAGTAAGTGTATGTTCACACTGCAATCAATTCAGCCAGCGTGTCCATCTGCTCTGATTGGGGATGGAGCCAAACTGTGGGCGGGGCCACAGCCTCTGACTGCATCCATTAAGAGGTCGCCAGCTAAGTTTTCAACAGGGAAATTATGTGTTATTGCTGTCCTGGTTGATTCAATGAGGTAAAGCTGAAATCTGAAATGTTTTTATTAAAGTTGCAATGGTAAAAAATGTTGAGGGTCAATGTAGGAGTGGACAGTTTAGATTTAACTGACAAAAAATACTTTTTTGCAGTTGCAGTTTCAATTTCTGTAGCTTTAATCCATCAGTTTGTGTCTGGCAGAGCACGGTAAACCTGTAAAACGGGCACATCTGCCATTTCTCTCCGCACTCTGCGATTAAGAGAGTATCAATCGGCTTGTTGGGTCGCACCTGTCCTGGTTGACAGTGCCAATAAAGTCTGTTCACAACAGAGCTGTTACACTATACACCAGATTAATGAACCACAGACACGGCAGCTGCAATCTCAGATACACACAGGTAAAGATTAGCTAGTGCTACACGGAAAATAATCTTTGGAAAACCGTAAATACAAAGTTCTCGTTGCTGTGAACCTGCCGTCACATTGACATGTGTACATCATCTCGTGCTATTTTGCTTCCAAATTACACCAGAAGAATAAATAAGATATTCACACTTGGGTTACCTCGTTGATCAGTGATATTTTCACTCTGCTAGACATGTTCCCACTTCTTATACATCACTGCCATGGAGTGACAACATGCAGAAGGTTGTGGATTTCAGCTTTACTATAGTGAGCGCATTACTGGAAAACAAACATCAAAAACTCAACACAGTTCAGAGTTTACTTTTGCCCCCAAAGATGGATTTAAATGTTTTCTCCGTATCATTTTGAGACATTTAGTCCTGTAGTCTCTCTAATAAAGTTTGTACAGGAGAGCTTTGAATGTCTGGAATCAACTTCTTGTCAATTTTGCACCTCATGAAGCCAAATCGCATCGGCATGGAGGCACGGAAATGTGATTTGCTGTTGACAGATAAGAACCACGAGGCCCTGAGCGAGGCTGTGAGCGTCTTCACATCAGCGCTGTTCACTGCTGCGCTGAGCGGTGCGGATGCTTGCTCAGCTTCAAACATTTGAACAAGGTGAAACATCGTCTGGGTGTTGTAAACATCACAGTGTACACGCCGACTGTTTATCGAGCACTATGTAGTTAGTAGTTTTATTATAACTGAGCTACAGGGTCAATATCAGAAAAAAAAATCACAACATAATGCTATGGCAATAGAATAAATAAATATGTATATTAACATTAAACCATTTTTCTGTTTGTTTGCTTTGTTTTGAGCTGATTTCATAAAGATATTTAACTCTCAGTTTCACAAAATGATGCAGTTAGAACTTTGCTACTACAATTACACTCATTTTTGTGTCAATGTCTACTCGTCTTAAATATTTGTTGTGAAACTGCAAACCTTCACCTTTAAGCTGTAATTTAAATCTCATATATAATTCTTTCTCCATTACAATAAGTTTATGTAGTGGCACAAAATGGGAGATCTGTATGTTGAGTCTGCCTGACCTGCTGCCACACAGTGATGTGGGCTGACATATACAGTTACACACGGTTACCTCAGCTGAAGTGTTGCTATTTTGCACACAGGCTGCCGGAGATGAAGCTAATAACCTCCTTAATGCTGAGCAGTGACTCTACATTTCATGGCAGCGATCATTTTGTCAGAGTCCCATTTCTTTTCCAACAGTCGGAGGTTTCATTTTGGAATGAAACTCTTCAACGGCTCCACAGGCTTGACCAGCATATTGGATCTATCTCTCTCTCTCTCTCTCTCTCTCTCTCTCTCACACACACACACACACACGCACGCACACACACTTAGACACATCCACACACACAGACAGACAGACACACACTGCATATGTGTAATGGGATTCAAGCCCAGGGCCAACACGGTCTCCTGACACCGAGTGATCTGGAAAAAAAGAAAGTTTCCCTGGTTTCTTTCCTCCATTAGGTGCTGAGAGAGAGAGAGAGAGAGAGAGAGAGAGAGAGAGAGAGAGAGAGAGAGAGAGGGTGGTGAGTGAGAAATACAGAGAGAGAGAGCAAAAGAGTGAGAGATGGGGTAAATGTGAGGGGGAGAGAGAGGGGAACCAAGAGTGCAGGAAGGGAAGAGAAAAACAGACAGAAAAGGGTGAGAAAAAAATAGTGAGACATGAACAAAGAAAGATGAGGAATAGAGGGAGAGAGACATTAATACTGCATACAGTGGAGAGAGAGAGAGAGAGAGAGAGAGAGATAGAAGAGAGGGAAAGTGTTTGTTAGAGGATTTTTTTCCCCAGGAAAGAGCTACCAGAGTGTTTAGAAAGCAAAAGCTTGAATCACTATTATGTTACAGCAGTGAATAACAGGGAATAGCAACACAGACATGTATTTATAAGAAAATGGATGTTTGGCGTGTCTTTCGTGTGTTTTTCTTCTTCCTGTGGATGACCGGCCAAACATAGACAACATGATACCATGCAACAGTTGAGTTTGATAGCAGAAAATGTTTCGGCGATCTAAAACATCAGCGGTAAATGTCATGTTTTGGTGTCAGTGCCTCACAATCAAAGGGCGAGGGCTTCTTTCTAGAGCGGCCATTCTGCACCGATGGCCAAAAAGAGCAATTTCCTCACGGCAGGAGCAGAAAACACCCCGGAATGCAATCCAACAACGGCTTGCAAGTTTTCAGAGTGGTTGTCAGTAGTGTGTGATCCATCCATCCTTCAGCATTTCATTTTTTTTCTGCTTTCATTTTTAAAATTTGTACAGCAAGGAGCCACAGCATTGTTTTCTCTCCACTCTCTCTTTTCATGACTAAAACAAACAAACAAACAAAATCAATCACTTTCACTCTCTCCATAGTCTGGGAAATGTAAGAAATCACAAACGGATGGGGAAGGAGATGAAGCTGGTAGGATGCACACCAAAACACACCAAAAACATGATTACATTTAGTCAGAAAATAATTCCTGGATTGGATTTCTCCATAACTTGCTCCAGTTAAGAGTATCGGATTCGTGCCTAAAATGGAAAATTTGATGAATGAGAGCGAGACAAAAAAAGGGCTACTGATATTATATTGACTTTTGAGATAATATATGTAGCCAATTGTTTGTAATAGCATAGTACACATTTTCAAAACAAATAATTTATGATTTTAATATGGTTTGAATATATAAATGGTAATATGTTGGTGGTTAAACACTGGATATTTTCCCCATATCGTTTCTAAGAAAAAAGTCATGACAGTAAAATGATTTGAGAGAGAGAGACAGAGAGAGAGACAGAAAGTGTGTGTGTGTGTGTGTGTGTGTGTGTGTGAGAGAGAGAGAGAGAGAGAGAGAGAGAGAGAGACAGAGAAACAGAGAAAGAGAGGTTGCAGTGATGCTGACAGACAGAGAAGCTGAGAGACAGACAGACAGACAGACAGACAGACAGGCTATTGATGTATTGTCTCTCCTCAGATTTCCTTGAAAGCTGATTAAATAACTGTGGCTCCCCAGGGCCTTGGCTAAACAATCAGGATGGTATCGAGCCCTCGAGGCAGTGTGTGTGTGTGTGTGTGTGTGTGTGTGTGTGTGTGTGAGTGTGTGAGTGTGAGAGAGAGAAAGAGAGAGAGAGACGGGGGTTGCTCTCTGTTCTCCTCTGGGGCCTTTAAGGCTTAAAGATTTATCGACATAACTCTTTGGATTGCTCGTTTGGGTTGCATACACACACACACACACACACACACACACACACACACACACACACTGGGGCCTTTTTCAGTTCTTTTCAACAGTTTGGTTCCTGCAGGAGTGAATCTCCTCCAAATGATACTCCTGGTGTTTTTGGGGCATGGTGCACCAGAACTCCAGCAGTGCATCGACTTCAGCTGTGTAAATAAAAAAGACCCGGCATAACAAGCAGGCCCACAACCCCAACACGTGGACCCCATTGCCACGTTCATTATTTCAGTTTGATGATAATTAGTAAGTTCCACATCTGAAGACAGTACTTTGTGTTTATGTTGTGCTATTTCGAGTGTGTTTTTGCAAACTGTATGTGGCCAAATGATGCCCAGATACATGTAGCAGGTTTTGTGAGTGAGGTGCTTCAGTGCTGAGGAGCCCCTGGGTGCTGTCCGTGGTGCTGAAAGTTTGTCATTGTACGTTTCCTTCACTCATAAAAACGTTGGATGGCTTAGCAGTCCTTTTCATCCCTTAAATAACATGGGTCAGAGCCTGTATGAATAGAGGCGAGGGCTTATATTAATTAAGGGTCTATATTAATTCATATAAGCTATATGCCAGGCTACAACTATTCTTGCACCTGGGTGTGTTATAAGCCACTCGTTTCTTTACGAGCAAGCAGAGCAATGGCTGCCTTTGCTTGCCCATTTGTCCACTAATGTTGGCCCCTTTGTTGCTTCAGGTTGGCTCACACTAAACAGATGCTGTAATAGCAACAACAGTGACGTTAACACGTGAACATGACCTCTGCCCTCTTGCTCTCTGCTGGTAGCGATGCCAAAGATGAATCAAATATGTTTCTTGCAGACATAAACAAAAAGGATACTGGTCTGAATGTGAGACACTGCCAAACGGCATTTAAAAGTGCATTGGAGGTGAGAGAGATCTGTCTTTACATGTGAGCAGGAGGAAGCCTCCATGTGACCGTGGCCTTAAATCGTCACCTCTCTTTCCTCGCTCTCTGACTCCTCATTTTTTCACGATTTTCTTCTGCACTTTATTCCGTCTCTCTTTTCATTTTTGTCTCACACCTACCTTCTATCCCTTCCTCAGTCTTTATTTCTTTCACTCTCTTTGTCTCTTCCATGCATTATCTTTCTCCCTCTTTTTCTGCTCTCTCTCCGCTCCATTTTGTTCTTTCCTGCTCTCCTGGCTGTTTCTCCCCCATTCTTCTCATTCTCCAGCATTCACTTTCTTTCTATTTTTTTCCCTTCACCTTCCTCTCTGTCCTGCTTCCACTCTTTCTCTCTCCTCAGTTTACCCTTTCCCTCCTGATTGTCTCATTCCCTCCCCCATTTTCATTCTCTTCTTCGGTCTTTCACCCATCATTTTCTTTTCTTCCTCCTTCTCTCCATCCTCTCCTCATTGGTGAGGAGGATCGATTCCTGCCTCTGCAGGAGGGAACAGAGTGGAAAATCTGGAATTTGTTCTGCATGACAAGCTTCTGCAGCGGCCAGCAGTTTCCACACCGTACCGTGTGTGTGTGTGTGTGTGTGTGTGTGTGTGTGTGTGTGAGAGAGAGTGTGTGTGAGTGTTTGTGTGTTGGGGGGGATGTTAGGATAGGGATATCCTCCTTTCTTCTCTTGAAGTGTTTTTGTTTTTTCTTTCCTTCTCTCATTGCTCATTCATAAAATACTTCCTTTCCTTATTTTCCTTCCTTCCTTCCTTCCGTCCTTCCTTTCTCCTCTCCTTCATCCCCTCACTCAAGACACCAAAGAGGTTGCAATGCCCTTCTTTCCTTTCTTCCATTCTTCAAAATGATTGGAAGATTTTTACGGAGATGTCATCGACACGACAGGCTCTGAAAAACCTTAATGGTGTTACAGCATTGCATATAAACACCACCAAGTCTTTTGAAAAACTGAGGTAACAAAGTTTCTCAGGACACAGGAGTGGAATCAAACCTCATTTTGTGTCAAATTAAGTGTGCAAAATGACCCAGTTCATTTCAATGTCCAGATTTGCACACAAGCTGTAGAAGACAATATTATAGCTTTCCCTTTTGGTTTTTTACCGTTCCATTGCTGTCAGGTGAAAACCTCGTACCTGCAAAATGTCGACTTCTCAGGAGCTATAAACAACAACCTTTTTGAGTTTATCCAACAGATTTAAAATGGTTTTAGCAGCTGAATGGGTAGCATTTTTTTTTAACCACTACAGAAGCATGTAATCAACTGAAGCCGCACTGCAACCCATCTTAACACGCCATGTCGGATGAGAAAATCCCACTTGTTTTGAATGCAGTTTCACTTGTTTGACGGATTTTTCCTGGGAACAAGTATGAATATGTTGACACAAGGCACAATATGGCTGATCAGAGCGTTAGTATCAAGAAAATGACACTTGATTCAAGAAAAGTCTGGAGACAAATTGCTTAGCAGTGGGAACAAGTGGGAGTATCTCATCCCATTGAAAGATCTTTTCATTTGATTGAAGGAAATCAAGATTTTAAGAGTTAACATGAGATTAAATGGCTTGCCAGGATTTCACACGATGACAGCCATATGTTGCGTTAACAGGAAACACAAAAGAACATGATCCCAAATGAGATGTGTAAATGGGTTGAAAAAGACAAAGTGACCCTCCTGTACTTTGGTTTTGAGACACCAAACTACACATCCGCTTGGAAAGAGTTCAGACAAACACTGAGCTCGCCTCTCCTTCTGCACATAAGCACACGTGCCAGCCTACACACAAACACACACACACAAACCCACATACTCACACACAGTAAAATGGCATTTTAGTTATGCTATCATGGATGTTTTGGGCTTGGTTGCGCTGTGACGGACCTGATGGTGTGGATATATTAGCTCTAATGGATTTTCGATGTAACGAATGAGCAGAAATTTCCCCATCGCTTGCAAAGAGTCACGACAGCACCGCCGCCACATTGTTATGCAAATGGTGCGGCGATGATGCGGTCTTTCAAATGAAGTCTTCTAAATGGGAGGCAGGCTCAATGAGGCAGAAAAATTTCTAAACACTCAGAGGGCAAGGCTTGTAATTTTTAAAAAGAAAATAAAAAAATAAAGCTGCGGACGTGCCGAGTCTCAGCGTCGGCGTATCAATTAATCGTACTTTTCGAGGCACAGGCCCAAATGGGGCTGGGAGGAAATATGACATTTCCCATTACCCACATCCATCCTCAGCAACACATTAATAACATCAAAATGTGGACGTCAAACTGCATTACAACGTGGCATTAAGACGGATTAAACTTACCATTGTTGTTTCAGCAATGGACCCAAAACTGTTGATAAAAATGTTGCAGGTTACGTTTACAGGTGGACCTGCAGAGAAAATAAAGAGGGAAAGAGAAAGAGAGGTCAAGTTTTTAACAAACAGGATGGTAAGAAAAAAAATGTTTTACACAAAAAAAAAAACAAAACAAAAACAAATTAATAGATAAAACAATGCTAAAAAAAAAAATAAGATGCAGTACATAAGAAATTAAAAATAAAGAAATCAAACAGGGCCAGAGTGTGTGTTTGTGTCCTTGTGCATGATTTGGGATTAGAGCGGCGTTGCGGTCTGCAGGAGAAATAAGTGAATAACAGACTGCAGGCGAGTAAACAAAGTGAGAGGAGTGGTTGGTAAAGTGGGAGTTAATGTCGACTGCACTGAATAGATGTGTGTGTAGTCTGGACTTTACTCTGCAACACCGTCTGACTCGACTCCCTGACTACAAGAGGAAGTTTGTTCCAGGGCAGCGGAGAAAGGGAAATGTCTTATTACGACAAAGAAAAGAAAAGAAAAGAAAAGAAAAAAAACTAGAGGAGGAAAATCAATTTCACATCCCCTTTCAGACTTAATAAAAGCCCTGTCTATCAAGCCCACGCAATATCAATAAACAGAGGATGTCATTTCAAAGGAGTCCAAAATAAAAAAAATAAAAAATAAATAAATAAATAAAAAATCGTCCTCCCTCACTATCCTGCTATTACACCCCGAGAGATGAGAGGCTGCGTTCAAGGTTGTTGTCAGATGAGCGAGTCAAGGTGAAAGCAAACAGCGCTCGGGTCTTTCTGCGGCCGGTCCATCGAAGCGCTGTATTACCAGGTTGTACAAACACAAATGCGATTACTTGGCGGCGAGAGGCGACTTCCAATGAGGCGCGTGGAGGGCGGCCAGACAAACAGGCCGGCTCTCATCTCCTTCAGGAACGAGACATGATATTGGCTTTAAGCGCTAAATCATATTGAGTGACCCCCCCTCTTTCCCCTTTCTCCCCACCACTCTTCCTCCTGGTCCAGGAAAATCACGGGTGCTCGGCCTTCAATTAAAAACTCGAGGCGGTGAAAACATGTCACATTTCACATTTATACCAGGAAGCATCGACAGTTTCAGTCCTGCACAGTGGGAGCTCATCAAAGTGCTGCCGGCCTGTCAAACTCGTCTTCCAGTCTCCACCAACCTGCCGTCCAGAGCAGACACACTTCAGATCTGACAAAAAACAACTGTCTCCAGGTCCGATTCATTTGAATTTGTAAAAACTACATTTTCACATACAGAAGCAAAACTCTGAGCTATGCATGAACATTTTCATACTTATCTGGCTGTAATATTATGTGGGTGAATATTTACAAAAGGAATTTGAAACATGTTTAACATGCAAAAAAAAGTAAGTATTGCAGCCTGACTCCACTAACTCATTACTCTCCCAATCCCAATGTATTTGTCATTAACACGACTCAGAATTGTCACTTTTTTTTATTAACAGTCTACCAAACCTCATGAGAAAGTTATCTAAAAAAAAAAAATTCAAAAATAAGAATAAATCTCAAAGCTCACTTAAAAAAAACACTATCTCATCACAATGCATACCAAATATTTAATTTATTGTATAACTTTTTTCTTTTCTTTCTTTCTTTCTTTCTTTCTTTCTTTCTTTTTTTTTTTTTTTAAAAACTATTTATTTATGAGCGAAGGTTACTTTCATAAGTCTGTCTGGGTTTCTTCAACCTTTCCTACACTTAAAAAAATGTGCTTTTTGTAGCCTCTTCTTTTTTTAACTGTGCTAAAATAACCTAAACTAAACTAAAATAAATCAAACTTCATGGCTCTGAGTATTATTTCCTGGTATTAAAAATGGATTGAGGATTGGATTGAACAGCCTACATGGGGCTTTTATTTCTGTTCGGCTCTGAAGGTGCACTTGCGCGCGGCACTGAAAAAGACACATAGAGTTGAAATGAGGAAACACTAGGAAGTCATCCCAGCACTTATGAGGTCTAAAGGGAGCTAATAAGCATCTGTAAAAAGGTTCCTCACCAGGAAATTACCCCTAAAGGGTTCCTTGATGAACCCACATGCAGTATTGGTATTAGTTTCTGGAAGTAGACTACTGCCTGAGTTTATTCTGCTTACAAAGCGGTTCTCCAGGGAACCTTCTGGGCCTCTTGGTAAATTATATCACAGGGAGATTTTCACAAAATACTAACACAGCATTACTGCAGTGCTTTTCCATATGTTTATACAGGCATCAGGTTGTTGTTACCAGAATAGCATCTTTGCATGACATGTGAGTGTAAATTAATTGTATCTTTAGACACAGTGTACATGTATGCATGCATGTATGTATGTATGTATATATAGCCTGATACATGCTGATCTCACTGAAGGTCAAACTCTGCCTCATGCATTCACTCACTCACACACACACACACACACACACACACACACACACACACACACACACACACACACACACACACACACACACATAAGCTCGTGTTTAATGTCCCTGCCTAAACTTCTAATTCCAGTAGCCGGCAGCTACTCAAAAATGAAGGAAGGGGTCTGGATTATTTTGATGGCCAATTACTCTCCCTGTCACAGTCTCAGTGCCGCTGTAGGCCACTGGAAGAATATCATCTGAGTCACTCACACACACACACACACACACACACACACACACACACACACACACACACACATTTACAAGCACGCACATTTTAACCCATAAACGAGAACCACAGGGATGAAGATATACGGTTAAGAGGAAAAAATCATTAAAGCTAGCCCGGGGCAATCATCCCCTATGTGACTTACATGTACAGCATCTAATTAAAGCAAACAATAGATTACTCACTGGATTGCATGAGGAAAGTAGAGGGAAGTAATCAAGAATAGGAAAAAAAACACGATAAATCAGCCAGGTTTTCTTCCATTGCAGGAAATAATGAAATGAATTTGTTCCACTGTTTCAAAAGAAGAGGAAGAGCTGCCAGACTAAACTGGTCGGAGGTTTAGCTCCTACTGAAGCGACCTGAACTACCAATGTGCTCATGAGACTGTGAGGCATTTTTTTCATGGGATAAATAAATCTGAATTGATCTGTTCCAGTGTATATCTCAACGATGGATTTCTCTGTATCTTCTTCTCTGGTGTTTATAACTGTTAAGAGCTCCATAATCCCTTGCATTTTGGGTTGGTCTCCTGTAGCTGGTTGGATTAGATTCTCACCACACTTCTTCAGATTATTTGGTGCCACCAGAGCTCAGGTGACGTCATTCTCACCTGAGCAAACAAACTGAAGTCAAAGAGGAAACACTGCAGAGTTCAGATAAACTCCTCAGAACATGCTGGCAGTGAAGAATTATGGATTACAGAGAAAAAAAAGAAGTATAGCGAGAAGCTTGTAAGTCTCTCTGCTAACCAAGAGTAGAAGCTGAAGTCACACAAAAAGCTGTAGCTTCTTAATTTATTGGTTCCTAAGTGTTTTAGACAGATTATTCAGTTGCACAGGTTGTTAGGTATCTGTAAATTTGATACTTAGTCTGTCATCTAAGAGCAAAACTGGTTTAAATCTGAGGTTTACCACTGTGCCACATGTATTGCAGGTTCTTATACGAGGAAGTGCTGAATTTCATTTGCATATCAATGTCTGTCATGATGTTGAGCGGCACAGGCTCCACCACTTCTAAAGTTAGCAATTAAAGAAATTCAAATCTTCTTAACCCTTTGAATTCTGATTTATCCCTCATTCCCCCTTAAGCTGCTCAAAGTTAGAAAAAAAAAAAAACTAAAAGAGAAAAAGCAGTTTTTTGCATATTGCGCAACATTGTCACTTCTATATTGTGTATCTGCTTTGTTGAAGTTACATCACACTTACACTGAATGAAATATTTCAAGCCAAGATGCCACTGTGTTATGGCTGCAGCGTTACATCAAACAGAAAATATCTACGTCTTGTGCATCATTTTACACATATTTCCCTTTAATTCAGCGGGACATGTTTGGTGTCTTTGGAAATCTTGGGATCTCCACTAGAATTTAAAATAAAGTTCTGTGGCTCTGAGCAAAACTCGGCCACACAGCATTTATTCACAAAGACAAACCCACCAAAGGGACCAGCAGGGTTGAAGTGGAGGGATCTTTGCTGTAGATGCTACTTGCACAGAGGCAGTGGAAGGATCAGCCCAGCCGGGTCGCCTGGGCATTGATGTCTGATATACAAAGACCCAGAAAAGCCAGTGAAAACAAGCTGCATTACCGATGATGCGTTTGAGTGCATCAGAAGTCGTATCTATAAACCAAACGGCATTACGGTATCACTGTGTTTTCTGAGAATAGCTTTGCAGGCCTAACTCAATTCCTCTGACACGTTCCCTCTGCATCCTGGCTTTGTTAAAATCCCCCCGCCTCGACTCTCACTACATGACTGAGCCGTGGCAGGAGGGACGCAAGTGGAGGGATATCATAATTTGTCTTTTCTTGACGTCCCTTGCGGCGTGTGACGCAAAAAGCCGGGGGAGAGACGCTAATGCCCCCTCCACTTCCTTCTTCTCCCTCCCACTCTCTTTTTCCACAGCAGTTCATTTAATAGCCATCCAATGAAGGAGAGAGAAGGGGAGAGGGAGGAGAGAGTGTGCTTTATAGCTTTCCAATAAAGACAGAAGATGGGGATGCAGCAAAAAAAGGAGACAGAAAGGAGAGAGAGAAGTGGATGTAGAGGAGGGGGAGTGTGTGGAGAGAGAGAGAGAGAGAGAGAGAGAGAGAGAGAGAGAGAGAGAGAGAGAGAGAGAGAGAGAGCAGAAAACGACAGCTCATTAACTGTCATGGCAGGCCAGGCTGGCAGTGTGAGTCACAGGCTACTGTAGCTGCAGAATTATTTGCCTTACTCTGTGTATGGCAAATGGTCTGAGCCCCATACACACACACACACACACACACACACACAGTCACACACAGTCACAGGCATAAATGAACACACATACACTAAAACATGGCACAGACACACATACACGCAAATACAAGGTAAATCCAAAGGCGTGTGTATGAAAGAACATTGCAGTAGATGAATGAATGGACAAATACAGCTAAACACACGTGCATGAGTGATCACACGCATGCACATGAAAGCAGAGTCACACACACTTAATTAAAAGGTACGTGTGCACAAATTAACACAACTACACAATATGTACTGATGCACACACACACACAAACTGAGAAACATGCATGCACAAATGAGCAAACCTACACCACATGGACAGATACACATACACACAAATGTGCAAATACACACATTCAAACACACAGAAATGCACAAATGAGCCCATGCATTAAATGAATGGACACATACACACAAACATGCGCACACACGAACTAGCGGGCAAACACACACACACACACACACACACACACACACACGACAAAAAAAAAAAAAAAAAAACAGACATGGAGCATGCAGCCTGAACCCCAAACACAACTGTCCAAACACACACACACACACACACACACACACACACACACACACACATAAATAAAACATACTAACACACAGTTTTGCGTGCATACATACTTTAAATATGCCACAGTGCCCCCTAACTTTTTCAGAAAATAACAAACTGTTAACAACTTTTTCCCTCCTGGCCACTCATTCATTCATTCATTCATTCATTCATTCACTCATGTGAGCCAATCGCATCGAAGCAAGCGATGGCTCACAAACTTGATCTATTGTTTAAGTAAGTGAGTATGAGTCGACAGTACTTTATGCAAAACAGAATGTAGAATGGCTCGGGTGACTCCTCTGTGAAAAAAGTGTTTATTTATTCTTTTGGACAGGCGAGAAATAATCTTGGCAGATAAAATCTAGTCTAGTAGCCCTTGGCATGTGAGCTGGAATGATAATTTCAGCCACTGCATATGCACATTCACAATATTGCTCTGTCTCACCCACACACAGCGGAGGCCAACTTAGGCCAGTGACTGTGCTGAAGCCCCGCTGAGGTGCGTCGGCCGAAATAAATCCCTCCCTTCTTCAGCTAAGCTCCACTTTCATTAAAAACAAGTGACAACAGCAATAAAGCAGAATGAAACAAAGCACTTGGCTGTGGCCCTCAGCACTTCTGCTAACTGCAGCGACTGCAGCCGGACGGTGGTGATGCTCAACATAATGCCCAGGCTGTCGTGCCATGTATATGATTTCACTATGGCTGCATAAAACCAATGCTTATAAACCAATTTGTACAATTCTGTGTCATTAGCACATAGATGAAGGTACTGTAGATGTCACTTTTTGGGGGGGAAATGAAGTTTTACTCTTTGATGATCTAATGCAAAATGCAACAAATAGTCTAGAAATTTACTGGTTCAAAGACATCAGACATATTTTCTTGTTTAAACCATCAAATAGGAAGCATCAACACAGAGACCTGATATATATGTAAAAAAAAAAAAAAAAAAAAATGCAGTCATGCCCTTTTCACACTAAATTTAAGGTTGTATCTTTCATCTTTCCGATTCTCTCACTTGCTTTACTTTGTGTATTATGGCAAAGGAGTCTATAGTTTGATCATTTAAAGACTTCATCAAAAGCTTTCTAGTGATATAATATACTCTTTTTCAGCAAAACCTTCACTGACATTCCTTACCTGGAAAAAGTGATATACTGATTTAATTCTACAGTTACAACATTCAAGAGAGAGCTGTCAGCAGAATGAATGCACTATAAAAGCACATCATTGTATCTTGACAGAATAGGCAAGTAGATATATCTACCATTCACAAAAATGAATAAGTTGTACTTAAAATGTAAAGGATATTGCAATTCACATAAAATGAATCCCCTGGCTATATCAGAGTGTCTACTCTGCTATTCTGCTATGTAAAAAAAAAAAAAAAAAAAAAAAAAATACTTTGATTATCGCAGCGTCTGTGCTCTTCAATGCCAAACCTCATTACCAGATAGTGAATTCATGTATCATGTGGAAAAGCAATACCACTCAGCTATGTGTGTGATACTGCCATGTGAGCCACATGATTTTGCCGGTCAGTCAAAATCAATCAGCCATACATATATGCATTCAGAAATTTAAATTGCAGGAACTGTATGTATATTGTAGCTATGCTGAAAATCCAGCACTCTTAAGGGAAAGTTACATACCCATGGAATTATATTGGTGTTATATACATTTTTTTTTTTTTTTTTTTTTTTTTTGGAAGAATTTGGGATTTAAAGGTTCTTCAAAGGTCATTGCCTCATTTAAACAATGCAAAAAATCTCCTAAATAGCAGCAAAAAAATGCTCTTTTGCTTACAACGTTGGTTCTCCCTATCTTTTATTATTTTTAGTGTCACATTAGTGGTTATCATTCAGTCATTTTTCACCTCCAAGCAGAAATGGCGAATAGAAAGAGACTGAGAGCATAATGTTTGGTCGTTATTCAGGAAGCAGATAAGGTCTAAATAGAGATGGTATGAAGATGACAGCCTGATAAACCTGCCAGACAAGTGCCTGCAATCGCTTTTTAATGATAAATCCTTTATTGGGTTTTCTATTCCCCATCGGCGCACTTGACGCTGGAGCAACCATCAAGCTGTCAGCTGAGGGTGGAGGTTGTGAGCTCAGACACGGACCTGCTGGCGCACCTCTTGTCATCGTTTCTTTCAAATTTTGTTTAAACTTGTCAAATCAAGGGATTCCACTTGTACCGTGGCTACCCAAGCAAAAGAGACGAGATGATAAGGTAATTGAATAAATAAAGGCATCCACCAAACAGCAGGGTATCTTTTGTCCAATGCATGGCAGGAAGACAGACTCTCAAATCCAGTCAGTACTTGTTCGTTTTAGTTTTCTTGGAGACAACAAACATCTCAATAAAGTGAGAAGCGAGAGGTACCTTTCAACCGGCTCCCTACTATATTCTGTTGCATTGTTTAATTCATTGCTGAATGCATGATGTGTTGTCCTAGCAATAAATCTTGGGGCGTCTCATTCATTCCTGTTGGCCAAGACACTATCCAACACTTCTCTCCCTTGCAAGTAAACCTCCATGATTTCAACTGTTGTCCATTTTTACATTTTTTAGCTTTGGAAGTGAACTCAACATGCAGGACACAAGCATTTACAAGAATAAGAAGTGAGAAAGACCCACCGTCTCTCCTTGGGTTTTGGTTTGATTTAACAACCTGGTTCAACTTACTTCAAAGTGACAGAAGAAAAGTTGGTGTCCGCACATCAGCTATATTGCTCTCGACATCTCCACGACCCCTAGGATCCCACTGCAGCATAGTATGGAGGTTTAATCAATGTCAGCTCAGGACCTCGACCTTTTCATGCCCCTGGCCGCTTTTGCTCTATTGCCATCTGCCCAGAATGACTCAAAGTGGAGCAGCTGAACTTTCTCACAAACAAAAACAAACCCGATACAGAGGAGCGGAGAAGGCGGTGATGGTGACAGTTCATTTCCTGCTGAGGACGATGGCGGATGTGCTGCGTCTGTCTAGGAAAGACAAACTGCCAGATGTGGTTGTTGGTGGTTGGCTTTTAAATGGAGAACTTCTTCCAGACAGCAGCATTATTCTAGACTCACTCATAAAGCATGAGCAGTGTTGAACCAGAGATAATTTAATATATTAGAATAATGATTTGTATTTATTTTGGTCAACCATCAGATTGCGTATTTGATTTATTCAGTTTCTGAATGCTTTAGCTCTCTGTATAATTTAAAAATATCCATTAAAAATATTCATTGGATCCACGTTTTCCAGATCTAGCGTTTAATATCTGGTTGGAACCAGAACTGGACCCTGGATCCCATGTCTGGATCTGTATTGAGTTCAAATTTCACTTTTAAAATTTGAAACAGCAACGTCAGCAGCTCTTTTATCTTAAAATCCTTTTATCTGAGAATCCTTTTTCTTTGTTGCTTCCACATCACCAGTTTACTGTCAGTCTCTATCAGCCTTGCGTAGGTGTGCAGCTCTGTCATATTAATGCACATTTGTGGTCTGATTGCATAGCAATCAACTTTTACAGCTGGGAAAGTGCTTTCACAGGACTTCCTTCACCGTCCATGATCAATCTGCAGTAATATTACTCAAAGTTTGACAATGCAGGAATTTGAGCTTATTCAGCTACTGCAATCATTGCAAGTCACACTGGATATGTGTCTGGATAAAAAATAATGTGAATGTGTTTTGTCCATCTCTGTTGTGAGACTGACACTAACGGTCTTCCCCTAGTGCATCAGCTGGACAATCTCAAACTTAGATGTATTTATCCAGCTACTGTTGCTGACAGATTGGCCTACAGGGACGCATCTTAAACCCCAGAGCCAGTGCCCCTCATCAGCACTGCATTTACAGCTACCAATTAACTGGTCAACCCATCAGCCACACCGCTATCCCTGCTGACATCTTCATTACTAGCACCTCCCCGCTGCGGCGTACCTGGACCGCCAAGTGGAACTAATGAAGCAGCATAAATCAAGCACACCTCTTGCTTTTACAAGAAAGAGAGCAGGGAGAGTTTCGGCGGTACAGCGGTGCACGCTCCATTATCGGGCCTTGGGAGGGTTGTAAAACACAGGTATCCAGGGATTGCCTTGGCCTTGCACTCTTATGCTTTACTTAACTCTCTCCTCTCCCGATGCCCAATTTGCACTGATAGCTTCCCTCTAAGTGACACCTCAGCTCCACAGCGCCGAGGCTGAATTGATTCACCGCAACAAATGGCAAAGTGCTAAACAAGCGAATGAGAGGCAGAGAGGGAGGAAAAGTTGCAGGCTACAAATTATGATATGAATAATATTCTGAATTACACTGGATCGCTTCTTCTGCAATTGAGCTGCCTTCAGCAAAAAAATAGTACAATGACTGTGAGGCATTAAATATTTATAGTGCGTCGTCTGTGGGCTATATGGTCTGGGGAAAGGGTTTTACTTTTTATTGAACTAATATATATTCTTCCCACATCCTTTCGGATGTTGGGCAGCACTGCTCATTGTACGCCTACAAACAGGGCCGAGAAAGAGGGAATTTGAAAGCGAGAGAGAGAGAGGGAGTTGTTGCTCTTTTCCTATTGCTGTTTTTCTCCATTATGTCCAGACACGACAGCGGAAGATGTGATCATTTTGTTCTTATCCTCCATGCATAAACATCATGGCTCAAACGCCAGAAAAACAAAAAGAAATTGCTCGACAGCGGGGGGGACTTTAAAGCATCATAAATCTCCTGACTCAGTAATGAAACTGTGTTGAAATAATGAACATTTTATCAAAAGCTGAGAGCTTTATGTTCCGGGAAGTTACTCAACTCAACTTACCGCCTTCAAAAAGTTTACCAAAAGTCAGGAAGCTGAGCCTGCACTCTATTAAGAAAAGGCTGTTGACATGTGAGTTACAGATAGTGTTTGACAATACTTTGGAACTTGAAAACAAGTTTTAAAAACGGCTGTAGACTCACTTTAAGATCCAAAAAAAATTTCAAACAGCACTACAAATCCTGTTTGACTTTTACTGCCGCTTAAACAATATTATAGTTTTGTTGCTTCTGTATTTTGTCTTATGTTTTAGGCTGTGTATGGTGGTTTTCATCTGCTATATATCCCACTTAGTCATCAAACTCACAGACTTCTCAGTGACGTTCAAGGTCTGCTATGGTGAAATTCTAGGACTCACTTTTGCCTTGTGTTGGCCAAAATTAAAGAGACAAAGAGGATCCATTTTTACTCCTATTGTGTCAAAAAATCCTGCGCAGAAACGTCCAGAGAACTGAAGCTTCCTGGTGAGGTACATTCAAGGCCAACAATTCAATTTCAAAAAGTTTTAAGGCCTCGTTTTTCTCGAGCTCATAAAATTTCAAGGAGTCTCGGGGACCTTGGGCATCCGGATCTGCTCACTGCACGCCAACAAGCTGGACTTCCACGAGGAGGGAAACAGATTTATTTTTCTTTTCACCATTACAGCCGGACACGGCAGCAGAGGAGGCGATCACTTAGCTCTTATTCTCCATGCATAAACATCAAGGCTGAAATGCCAGGGAAAAAACACACACACACACACACATACACACATACACAAACACACCCTCGAAAGCTGAGAAGCTTGAAAGCGTCGTCCATCTCCTGACTCAATGAAAAACTTGAAACAACAGTCGTTTTTTCCCCCCCTCTCTTCCTTGTTACTCTCGTTCCCTGAAGCGATATCGGTACTTGAAAACACTGTTGAAACCCTCTCTCGCTCTTATTTATTTCCCGCTTTACTCCTAACGTGGACGGCGTAGCCCTTCCTCCGCGCCGCATTCCTTGTCATTTACAAAGACGGTTCTCATTAGTCGTTTGCATATGAAAGCCTACCTGGCTGCCCCACGGAACGTTAAACCCTCTAGCGTTGGCTTTAAGAGAGGAGGTAAACAACGCGGTTGATCAGCGGCGAGGGGAGAGAACCACTTCCTGTCACATTTTAATTGGAGTGGCGAGATGAGGAATGGCGTTTCCTCCCGCCGACATATTCTGCCATCCATCATCGCAACTTCCAGGGAGTGAACTTTAAGGAAAAAAAAAAAACTTCATTTTCTTCCCACCTCGAGAATGACGTTGGGAGGGGAGAGATGCCATTATTATATGTTTTACTCCCTTCTTTCTCTCCATGAATCTACTCCTCTCCCGTGCTTTTTCTGCCTCCTCCTTTCATCTTTCTTCCTTTCTTTTGCTCTTTGCAGCTCTCCCTCTCCTTCCTCTCTTGTGCTTTTCTCTCTCTCTCTCTCTCTTTCTCTGCCAGAGGGTTTTCAGGTTTTATTATGAGATGAAATGTATTCAAAATGGGAGGCAGGCGAGAGGATGATAGAGAGATGAGATGGATGTATGGCAGCCTTGGTCAGAGATCACCTGGGGCATTTGTGTGAGTGAGTGTGTGTGTGTGTGTATTTGTGTGCCTGTGTGTTTGTTCATGGTTACTTAAAATTACTATTTATTCTTGTGTGTGTAACTGTGTGTGTTTGTCTGTGCATATTTACTCAAAAATGGTATTCATGCCCGTGAGCATTTTCTCTGTGTGTGAGTGTGTGTTTGTGTGTGTGTGTGTGTGTGTGTGCATTTGTGTGTGTGTCAGCATGAGCTTGCGTGTGCACTCCCTATGCCCCTGTTGCCTCTGTTTATATGCATTACCTGAGCCACGCAAGCATCTCTCTCTCTCTCTCTCTCTCTCTCTCTCTCTCTCTCTCACTCACACACACACACACACATATGCATGCTATCTATCTATCTAGCTCCTTTCCTTTCTGCACATTTACCTTATTAGCTGATAGCCAAAGATTTTTGTGCTCGTGTTTAGTATGTTTCAATTTAACTATTTTCATGCCAAACTTGCAGAAATACATGGATTGACATTCTGAGAGTTTTATTAAATCAGAGGGGAAAAGCCTCATAGGACATTAAGTGCCTCCATTGCAGTGAAGGTTAAAATAATAAATACAGTAACGCCAATGACAGAGAGAGGAGTACCTGCTCTGTGTTGCCTCCCTGTGGATGGACGGAGTGATAATGATTAAGCAAAAGATCGAAAAATACCGCAACATGTCAAACCCAGATCTGTAAAGTTGTAATTCATGCCTGCATAGCATTATTTATTTATTTATTTATATACAAATTTATGTTTCTGCCACTGTGGTGCAGAAATTGGTTCTATGTCCCTCGTCCACGATGGATTTCTCCCCGTACGACTGTTGAATATCGCTGCAAAATGGCGGCTCAAGAAAGCCCGACACCAAAAACATGTTCCGCTATCAGATATTGAAGCTGCTGGAAATATTTGGGCATGATGCTGCCTTGTCTGCATTCTTCCCTTTATTCAATGGACTCAGAAATGCAGATTACATCACCAACCGTCGTTTTAGGTTTTAATTTCAGTGTGTGTGTGTGTGCGTTGATCAATGGGCTAATCTCCCAAAAACCTTTTTTATTCCTTTAATGCAAGGTAAACGCTGGCTGAAGTATCGTTCTGAGGCTGCACAGTGAATAAGCGAGCACCTGTCCCGGGGCTTCCAGGCATCTCCAGGCCAGAGTCTGAGTGATGGGCGGACATGACAGCCTGGCAGCCAGCTTGACTGCAGAGGGACAGAAATCAATATCAGGTCTATGGCAGCGACGCAGAAGAGGTGGCTGGGGCATTATTCCAGTGGATTACTGAAAGGTACTGGGTCCTGGCAGGGCTGTGTATGTGTGTGTGTGTGTGTGTGTGAGAGAGAGAGAGAGAGAGAGAGAGAGAGAGAGGATAGATGACAAATGAAATGTGTGCATGTGTGTTTTATAGGGAACAGACCAGCGTAATATGTGTGAGTGTGTGTGTGTGTGTGTGTGTGTGTGTGTGTTTTAAATGCGTACATCTGTTTGTGTTATTGGGTGTCAGGATGCAGTGTAGTTTGTGTGTGTGTGTGTGTGTGTGTGTGTGTGCGTACGGGTTTACTTGATCCTTCCTGTTCATGTTTGTTTGCTTGTTCGCATGTTTGTTCGCCTCGGTGTGTGTTTGTGCAGATGGGTGTGTGTGCGTGCATGCGTGTGTGTGCCAGACTATGAGTGTGTGTGTCATCTGCTCAATAAATCAGTCCGTGATTAACGGTGCAGTCAGTGTGTCGTGATGCTCCACTGTTAGCTCAGTGCTTTTAATCATCTTGAGAGGTAGATAGACAAAGAAGTGAGATTAGTGGAGCTGCGACACACACACACACACACACACACACACACACTACACCCTCTTACCTCATCCCTTGAACACACACACACACACACACACACACACACACACACTCCCTCCTTTAACCTCACTGATAAAGCAAATACACTCCACCACCTCATCCAACAGCTACACACACACACACACACACACACACAAGCTCGGTCATGTAGTAAACCAATCAGGTGACAATGCAGTGCTCTCCTTTCTGGAGGCGGGCCTGACTCATATTGATTGGCGGGTTGCTCTGCCAATCAAGAGGCTCAGCACCTGCACGCTCTGATGCTCTGGAGGATTACCGCCGGTCTGAACAGTAAACAACAGCCCTGGTGTGACATTGTTGTGCCTGACAAATGTACTCCCTTCCAGGTAGAGAGCGCAGCTTCACATCACACGTTCCACATGGAGCCTTTTTTTTTTTTTCTCTGAAACATTAGTAGAATTACTGTAAAAAAAATAATCATAATCATAATAAGACCATCACTGAGAAGGCCTCCAGCAGCCTCGGCCTCGCATTTTCCATTACTGAGGCGCAGGTGGGATCGGTAGGGACAGCTCCCGTGTTGATTTACGACACAGAGCCTGAAGAGGGCGCTGTTCTTTGAGAGCAAACGGAGCTAAAGAGCTTCCAGAGCGTCTGGCAGCTTCTGGAAGGTGGTGGAAGAAGTGAAAGGCAGATGGTCATCATGTGGACGGTCCATGCTGCAGTAATTGAAATGAGCTTTGTTTTAGACTCAACTGGCCAAAAAAAACTGTTGAGTAAGTTTGTAATTATTCGGTGAATCACACCGGCAGCGTGAACCATATAGACTCATCCATCAAATTACATGCTTAGTCCACATTTGTTTGTTTTGTTGTTGTTGTTTGTCTAACCTGTCCTCACTCAGATCAACTATTTTGCTTATTGCAGTTTTAATGTTTGCTGCTTCTTTACCTTGTATGTCTTAAAAATGTGAGTAACTTAAAAATTAATATGCACGGTTGTCGCGTCCACCATACTGCTGGAGCTGAAATAAAAATACTGAATTAGTTTCCTACCTTTCAGCTTTACCACCAAATGAAGCTCGCTGGGATGTGAACAGCTGTAATATGCATTCTCTGCAATTCAGAAAGTTTAGTTCAGTGACATAAAATTTAATTAGGAACTGTCTGGGCTATCGCTTTGGGAAAGAGACGTTCATGAGCACTAATATTGATTAAGCTGTCTGACAGCACAGAAATATATGCAAACTCTGTTGTTGGGGGGAGTTTAAATGAACACTGGATGTTCCCAGGCTGCACTCGTGTTCAGGTTCAGCGTCACCTCGACACAGTGATCTGCATTATGAAGGGGAACAGGAACTAAACTGAAATCTACAATCAATTTTGGCTTTGATTAAAACTTGGTTTCCATGCAGTAGTTGTACTGCGGTTTTACTGTAAAATAGAAATGCAGGTGTCTGAAAGAGTGATAAAACAGCTCAAAACAGGAAAATGAAGTGAAAAAAAAGCTCAGTGCCAAACATAATCAGATTGACACCTCTATTACAGTGACAAAAAGAAAACCTGAGCATTATAGGCATCAGAAAAGCAAACTTTATGGTATAACAGTAGGATTGTATTGTATTAGACTGTACAGGTGGACCTAATAAAGTGGCCACCGAATGTATAGATAGATGTATATATATAGATAAGTATAGATTTGCTGTAAAAATAATATGTAAAACATATAAGTAAGACAAGTAAGATCACTACAAATCTACAGAGAAGTTAGTTTTTTGATTTAATTAAACACACGCAGACGCACAAAATGTGTCTGTTACCTGTAGTAACCGCACTACAGTGTTGACTTAATTAGTACTAATGTAAATCTTTATTGCCCCCTTTAAGGAAATGTGCTGATGCGTGAACTCCGTCCCCCCGGTCTCCCTGATCTCAACGCCGACCTGCTGCCAACAAAATAAACTGTGCGGTATGAAACAGGGCACTAAGAGACGCATAAAGCTACGGAGGGGCGGATGCTTCGGCTCTCAACACAGAACAGAATGTGCTCCGACTTGCAGCAGCCATACCGGAGTTTTACTTCCCTAAAGCGCTATGCAATCACATCACGAAGCCGCACTCTATAAAACAGGGCACTTAAGCATATCTCTACAGTGGAG
Source organism: Myripristis murdjan (assembly GCF_902150065.1). Lineage (NCBI taxonomy): Eukaryota > Metazoa > Chordata > Actinopteri > Holocentriformes > Holocentridae > Myripristis > Myripristis murdjan. The sequence goes on from NC_043989.1 coordinate 6,790,563, forward strand.
TGGAGTTTTTTTTTTTTTTGCTTATAATATAATTTGCTCCCACCTGCAGAGTTTTACCTTTGCAAAGTAATTCACAGTCATATTATCAAGCCATAATCTACAAGAAAGGGCAGCCGGAGGAGTAATATATGTATATGATAGTATTCTGCTTTAATTTCTTTTTTCAAAATACTTAATTCACTCCAACCTGCGGTATTAGGCTAATGCTACAGGATTAACTTCATAAAGCACCATGCAGTGATATGACAAATGCGTGCTCCATAGTTTTTGTTGTACAGTAGCTGTACTTACATTTTAGGGATTTTTTGCTTTTTTTATGGGTTTCTGGAAAAAAAAAAAAAGGAACTATATTAACAATCTTATGATTCGGTTCGGGAACAAGTGTATCTTTCAGGCGACTGGAGAGGAGATATTAAATATTCATCAATTTAAAACCTTTCTCAGAGACAGCTTCATGCTGGAAAGGTACACTGCAATGACACTCAAAGTAACCTCAAAATATGGGACAACTTTACTGAAGCTGGCTGTTGTTGATGTGCTGTTCATTTTTTTTGATTATTTATTAATTATTTAGATATTACAATGCTAATCCTCACAAAGCTGTTAAAATCCGTTATTTGTTTGTTTGCCTGTTAAGCCAAATGCCTCTGTTGGCTGTCTTGATAATTTCTATGGTTGGATATCTGTTTTGTGTTGTCTTTGTCACTTTGGGTGTATATTTAGTACGGATAAGTGTCCACTTAAGTCCTCTTATGTATAAAAAAAAAAAAAAAAAGTGGTGTTCTGTAAAATAGAGAACTTGGATAAGCATAAATCTGTAGATCCGCATAGGAAAATTTTGCCTTGCACGCATTGTAATGGCATAATTTGCCCCAAACTGCAATAATCACACTGCAGTGTGCTGAGCATAAATCTACATAGCAACAAATTTTTTGCTTCCACCCCAAACAAAACCCTCGGTGTGCTCCAACCTGCTGTAATCATATTAAAGTGTCACCTTTCCAAAGCACTATGCAATCACATTACAGAGGCGTGCTCTGCGAAACAGGGCACTACTTGGATAAGCATAAATCTACAGAGACAGATTGAATCCTCGGGCCTCTTGCACGACACCGAGGGGAGCAGAGCCCAGAGTCTGTTAGCAGACAAATATCCCTCGGCCTAACATTAATCTGCATAAAGCGCCAGTGCGAGGAGGTGAGTCGTGTGTAATGTGCGCTGAACATCCCATAATAGAAGGAGAGCTGTGCCTCTAATCAGGAGGCACCGCTGCCGACGCCGAGCGTGCCGAGGCTCCAGGCGCTGACCTGCTGGCTGGATTCTGCTGAACAGGCGGGATGAGAAACCCCCCTCTCCCTCCTATCTGTTTCCTTCCCTCCCCTGCTCTCACCTCGTCTTGTCTCTCTCCCTCCGCCTCGGTGGCGGCTTTCTCTGCCTGTCAAGCATCTGCTGGGCTCCGTATCTCCACTCCGGTCTGTTCGACATTTCTATATTTTATTCTTTCATTTTCATTTTTCTTCATTCTTCCTCCTTTGCTTGTCATTGCTTTCTTTCCTGTCCTCTTCTTGGCTCTTACTTTCTTGTCCAGTCGTTTCATTGCCAGTTCCTTCATTCCTTTTCATTGTTGTCAGCTCCTTTCCTATACCGCCTTTTCATTTCCTACCATTCCTCTTCTCCCTTTTATTTCCCTTTCCTTTCCTTTCCTTTCCTTTTCTTTCCTTTCCCATTTTGTCCTCTACTTCCCTTTTGAGTGTCATTATCTCTCCTTTCTTCTCCGTTCCTCATATTCTTTCCTTTCCTTCGCTTTCATCATCTTCTTTTCATTTCCACTTCTTCATTTTTTCCCTTTTTTCTTTTGTTTTCCTTTACTTGTCATTTACTTTTCATTTTTTTTATAAACTCTCTCTCCTCTTTCCCTTTATTTTGCATTCCTTTCCTCTCTCCCCTCCATCCTTTCCTTTCCTTTCCTTTCCTTTCCTTTCCTTTCCATTTCAGTGCCCTCATCCTGTATTTTCTTTTCTTTGCATATTACTTATTGCCTCTCCTACACTTCTACTTTCATCTCCTCGTGTTTTTTCCCCCTCTTGTCTCTTCTCCTCTACTCCCCTGCTGCTGTAAAACCGACATTTTCACCTGAGCTGTCTGAAGCCAACTGGCTCAGCGGATTATAAAGAGACGTGATTGCACGCTACTTCCCCAAAGTCCACATTAGTGCTGCTGATTTTGATGGTAAAGAGTTAGTCTGCACGCTGTCAACAGTCATCATAACTGGAGAATAAGGTTCACAAGCACACTCGGTGTATATCAACTTAAAGGAGCGCAGAGAAGAAAAAAAAAACTTTCCTGTGGCTCTTTAGACAGAAAGATCAGGACAAAAGAAATCGATGAGCCACTCTCTGCAGCTTTGTTGTCATTCGCTCTGTCAGTGTGTGTCAGATGAAAATAGATGGCTCTCAGGTAACATATAACCCCCCTCCTCCCCTCCCACAGCGGCCATATTGGATGTCTGCGAACACCTGGTTGGCTCTCTAAACGGATGACTTCAGCATCTCAAAAGAACTGAGGAGACCCGGTTATTTCTGTGCTGTTTTGGACTGGGAGCTGATCATTTTATCACTGATCCATTTCATTGATTTTGTGCCTAGATGATGTGGACATTAACATGAGCTGCTTCACTAAACTCGCCCACTGGTTAGTTAGCTCGCTGACAGTTTGTTCAGTCTGATGAACTCTTCTTAGGCTACAGGTTAGGAGACAAATCTGTTTCATCTTGTTTTTGTGCACACACACACTGATAAACTGCACACACATCACGTGCACACACACACACACACACTCACACACAGATGTACATTATACATGACAAAGTGGGAACCAATGTAAAGAAGTCCATCTTATAATAATAATCTGTGAACAACAAACTTGAGGATGTTTCTCCCAACTTATACATCTTTACCTAACAAACACAAGATACTAAATAGCTTGAATAACACTTTAAAATGGTGTCATTACAATGGATTGATTTGTGTATTAACCTTTGGAAAACTACAAGCACACAAGTACAGATTAGGAAGACTTCCATGAAGTATACCAACACTGTGTTATTGTGTGTTTTTTTCCACAGGCTAATACACAAATTAATACACTGGAATGACCATATCATACCACCAACAAAGCAAGGCACAGCACTATTTATAAAAAAAGGACTGTGGCTGATTAAAAACAGTGATATCTTTGACAAACATAAAGCCTAAAGGTTGGACAAGCCGGCTTGTGACTGGACGGTCGCCGGTTCCACCTTCAAGCGCCCAGCAGTGAAGGCTGTGGTTGTACTGGGCAGCTCCCAGGTGTGAATGTGTGGATCTGTGTGAGTGTTGCTGAGAAAGAGCATGCATGCTCAGCCAAAACTACCCTGGCTGGATAAATAAAGGTTAAATAAAACAACAACAGGTAATCAAACATTGATGCAAGTTTCCAATAATGCCTTTAGGTCACCTGGCGTTGTGACATCCCCAGCCTCTCTAGTGCACCTGTGTATTGCTATAACTCCTGATGTAATTTCACCATGAAAATCCCAAACCATTTACATTTAACACCACGCTTTCTCCCTCCAGCCAGGCCTGTGGGTGGTGCACTGCTGCAGCCAGGTTGCTGCTTTGCTAAGTGTTTCCTGTGAAGCTGAGAGTATTGGCCAGCAGAATAAGCTCAGGAGGTAATTGGGGTCTTTAGTCTGCAAACCAGTGGAGCCTCTCTCAATAGCATTAGTCACCCTGCGTAATCAGCCACAACAGGATCATATCTGCAGTCCCACACAGGTTCCCGCTGTGGAATTCCTGTGGGATTTTTTTTTTTTTAATCTTCTTAAGGCAGCAGTAAGCAGCACACGGCAACTTTTTTGGGCAACAGTGCCTCAGGACTTTCCCCAGCACTGTTGCCACACACAGGAAAACACCTCTGCCAGGAAACATTTAAATAAGCTGTGTTAACCTGTGTCGCACCCTGTTGACCGTTTTCTGGCAGCATCGCCTCCCCAAAAAATTGCCTTGTGCATCACCTCTGCTGTCGCTCCATCACCGACAGTAATTGTTTGGAAAATCCTGCAGCACTAATTGCAGGATAGTGGGTGTAGTGGGTGGGGGGGATTTCTCCAGCAGCTTCCACTTTGTGCATTCAAATTAGGGCCACATACACATTAGTTACGAATGACAGGAGCCAGTGTGTAAAGGGCTTGTTATGCTGCTGAGCGTTAGCATGTTAAGCTAACGAGCCAAATGGGCTGAGAGAGTTTCCACATATGTAGAGGTTTTTTTTTTCAATAGCATACTACACTGTACAATGCAAAACTGTATTTTACCACACTGCATGTCTCATTACACTAGACAAAATCATTCTATAGTACATGGACACTGGACTATATAAAACACTAGATCACACAAATCCATGTAAAAACTCTTATTTTGTACTATGACATAACACACCATACTATGTGCATAATACAGCTACAACAATCACATATGCAATTAACACGACACACCAGCCATAATCAAGTGTAGGAAGGCCTTGTTGTAATGCTGAGGATTACAGGATATTTTGGGCTTTCTGAAACAGCCCAGTGATTTGGAATGGAGGTAAGGTCACAGACAAGCCAAGGTAAAAAGTGCTATTTCTCTGAATTAGCTTTCTTGAGGGAGACAAAAACCATTACCTAATCTAAAAATGGCCTTGTTTTGCCAGAGACAATTGACAGTTTTATGGCGAGGGAGCAGGCACACCCCAAGCTCGGCGTATAAAGGCTTGATAGCTGCTGTTTTTGAAGAATTAATGGTCGTCATACTGAGCAATTTTTTCAGCTTGTTTTTTTTTTTTTTTTTTTTTTTTTTTTTTTTGCCTCTAATGAAATAATTATGCATGACATTAAGGGAGAAAAATGTCTGTGTCAACACAATGTGGGAAGTAAACCCTGAAATATCGCTGATGTTGGGCAAATGTTTTTTTGCTTAACGGCTCAGGGTGCCAGATGTTGTGTGGTGATTTCTAGAAAATGAACTTTGAACAGTTTTGTTCGACATCACCTACAAGAACACATGTAAATCAAGACTAAAGCTAGTGCAATGCATGTCTTTTTTTTTTTTTTTTATTCTTAAACCAAAGAGTCATCTCTCTAAAAAATTCCTTACATTGCTATTAGTGTTTCTCAAAATGCTTCGTCATTGCATGAGTGACTGACAAACACAAACTCATGGTCAGGGAAGAAAGATAGAAAAGGAGTAAAAAAAAAGGGGGGGGTAATAAAAAAAGAAAAGAAAAGAAAAGTACCTTTCTTGTGAGTAGCCTCATTTTTGGAGCCTTGTGGGTCTAATAAAAAAAAGATCAGAATTAAACACAGCATATTCTAACAACACGCAACCAACTACACGTTGTTTCACCTCGTTAAGGGAAACAACCGCTTGGTATATCAAGGAGCGAACAAGACAGCAAGGCTCGGTTATCCAAGGTGTCGCACTGCTGCCAACACTCAGCGGGGGTGAGTGTGTGGCAGTGGGGAGACTTAGGAGGGGGGGAGGGAGGGGGCAACATACTATAAAGGCGATAGCAGGTGGGAGGGATGCACGAGTTTGTAGAGGAACAATCTGCTGCCATACTGTAGCGGGCCAGAGAGGAGAGGCGATGCACTGAGATGAGAGGAGGAGGAGGAGGAAGAGGGGGAGAGGAGGAAGAGGGGTGGCGGGGGAGGAGGGGGCGGGGTGGGTTGCAATGCAGTTCTCTCAACAGGAGCTGAAGGTAGGCTAGAAAAATGCACTACAGGAGATGCAAGACACCAGAGAGAAAGAAGAAGAAGAGGAGGAGGAGGGTGCGGAAAATGCAAAGACTACATGTCAAATTGGTTTTTGGTTTCGTTTTGCCTCCTTTGGCCTTTGAGGAAATTACACATTCTGGTATTTTCTTTTTGTTTTGTGTTTTTTTTTTTTTTTTTTTTTTTTTTTTTTTGGGCAACAAGTTGATGGTGTATTGTATTCTCCAGGATGGCTGACTCCCAAACTGAATGAACCAGAATCTATCCGGTAACGACAAATACAAAACAAAAAAAAAAAAAAAAAAAAAAAAAAAAACAACAACTCAAAATGGATTCCTTCTCCTGCTCTAAAATGGGTGCATAATTTGGCTCCAGCTGCGGAAACGGAGCCCTAACCCCCAAAGGAATGGATAAATGTTCTTGAATTCTAAAATAAAATTCTCCTACCTCTCGCCTCAAATGGGCGGCATAATTTGAAGTCATTTGGCAGAGATGAAGCCGCACGCCACTGGAATGAAAAAAGGCTCAAGTTTCCCCCCAAAATGTAAATCCTACCACAGAAACGGAACTTTTAGTCTGCAGAAAAAAGTGATTTATAATAGAAAAATGCCGACTTGCTAATGTCAAGGATTTGGAAGCTGGAGCCGAGCAATTCATTGTTTCCAAGTGACAAGGCCTTTCTCCCCCAATCATTCTGGGAAAATTACCCTCTCCTCTACAAGTTGCTATTACTGAAGGTGTTTGATGTGTCATCATCAAACCAATTGGATTCCTCTGGGACGTCAGCCAATACCCGAAGGGAGGACGAAAGTTTTAGGTATTCACGTATCGAAATACCAAGGGGTCCAATGGATTTTGGGCACATTATGCTTTCTAGAATCCATCTAATAAAACATCTTTGGGCATGTAAGAAGCTCAATTTGTGCATATGGATCTTCCTGACCTTCCTGACACAGAACCAGTGAGACTAAGCAAGTCTTCTTCTTTGAGACTTACTTATGATGAATTTGCGGAAAATGTTCGAAACGGCAAATGAAATGCTTTGTTCTCTTCTGATTACTTTCAACTGCCGACAAAGTCGATGAATATCCCCCCGCTACACAGAGAGGAAATGCATTTTCCCATCTGAAGCTCAGATATGTTGATAGATGTCCTATTTTGCCTCAGAACCACATTAAACTGAGCAAAACGGGCGCTTGCCTGCTTTCCTGTACTTGACAACTGCCATTGTGAGGGATGGCAACTACACCGAGTGGAAGTCTGGGAGCGATATTGTAATCTGTCATTGTCAGGCTGAAAAAAGGGAAATCGCTCTTAAGATAGATGGAAAGTATTCGTCGTGACCATGAACTGTTGTCGACAGGTGACTTAAACTCTATAATCTGCCTGAATCCATGAAAGGCAATTTTTCCTCCTTCCTCTACACACGGCAATCTCTCTGTGTCAGGGCTAAGCCCGGGCTTAGCCCTGAGGCCAGGCATCCTGTCGAACATCTGAAAACCTGATCCTGGCATTAAAACCACTGCAGCTTTGGTTTTGGGCTTTGCCTTGCTGGCAGCGGGGATCTCATAACGGGAGCTAATTACTAGCGCTGTGCAGAATCAATTCTCCTGGCTTTGCAGGGGAGGTATACACAAGGCCAAAAAAACAAAACAAAAAAAGCCTTGCCTTTGAAAAATAAAAGGTGTTTTTGGGTAAAAGAGTACTCAGTGTTTCTTCTCTTCGACGTACTCCCAGGAGTAACATCGGCTGCATGCATCACTTCCCAAAAGCCGACGATTAGACACGTCTGCCATGTAGAGACTGGAAACACCAGCTCCCTGCCTAAGTGATTATGTCACAGCAGTAAACAATTATGCGACAACCTCAACCTCACCCCGTTTAGACAGATACGGTGGGCTTAAACCTTTTCCTCAAGCTGGTAATTAGGGGTGTGATGTGATTCCCCACAAGGAGTGAATGGCCTTTTATAAAGCCGTCTTCTCCTCCCTGCAAACATATTAGCCAAGCACCAGCGGACTGGAGAGCGAGAGTAGACAGAGGAATGTAGCCATCAACTCTTCTCTCACATCTCATTTCAGCTTTGTGTTGCCTTGAGCTAAAAAGTGATACCGCTTTTTTGCTATGTTTGGATCAAGAAGGAAAAAAAAATAGTGATGTGCTTCCATAGTAAGAAATATATGGCAGAACTGTTGTCACTGAAGTGACTGGGAGTACTAATTTTAATTTTCAGTGACAGGATGTCTCAATGCACTTTACTACATTCTGCATGCTTTAGGTCTTTGATCAGTTCTCCTTTTGGAGTAAAAAAGTTTGGATGTCAGCTTGTCGCCGCTATTATTGGCTGTACCCATTGCTCTGTATGCCGGTCAACGTGAGCATCCTCGCCTCTTCTCACTTGCCTGCTTGCCCCTTCCCAATCAGTCTCTGTCTCGGTCTGTCTTGAGTGCCCTCATAGATTTGGCTGCCTTTTACCATTACCCTATTCAATATTCCACTCTATGGTGCCCTTGCCGTTCCACCTCCTGCTAGACGCTGAAGCGTGATCAATATTTTTGTCATAACTCAGGGGAGAGTCACCTCTGCGACAACATTAAAATTCCTCACTCAGTGCAATATAGTCCCCATCCAAATTTTCTGGCTGGGAAGGGAGAGGGCCATTACCCAGAATACTAAAAGAGCCATGAGACCTTCCTCTGAGCAAGGATGTCCCTCGCTCAGGCAGATGTCTACGCTTGCATCCTTGTAGATTTAGAAAGTAGTTCTTGGAGTAAAAAGAAAGAGGAGAGGGTAGAGATTACAGTCTGCGCCTCACGGCTGCTTATTCATGTCTGCTGCGAGTGTTATACATAACTGAGCAATACAGAGGCCTTCTGGGAACTGTGTTGGCATCGAGTTTCTTGCACTCCACTACTGGAAAACACTGAACCACTGTGTGTTTGCAGTGAGAGACCACCGGATTGCACTTCTGCACTTTTGCCATCTGCAGTTCTTTGGGATCTCCTGTAGTAAGCAAATCCCTCCAGTTGGTTAGCACTCACCATTTGCAGTGCTACCTTCCCTCCCTCCATCTTTCTCTCTCTCTCTCTCTCTCTCTCTCTCTCTTTCCCTCCATCTCCTTCTCCCTTCCTCTCTCATCCATCCTTTCTCCCTGCAGCCATTCCTCCATCCCACGCTCATTACCTTATGCCCATTAATCCCATTAAGTAGCCATTAAACAAGTGCTGATAACACCAAATGAACGTCAAGCTCCAACAGCTAATAACTACAGTCCCACTTCGGCGCATTCAACCCCAGCAAGGAGAAAAGGAGATGCAGAGAGAAACAGGGAGAATGGCACAACACAACTCTAGTATAATATAGCATAATATAGTAACAAGTACTACAGTTGCAGAGAGAGACAGAAGGAACGAGAGAGCAATCAAAGAGTAGGAGAAGGAGGAAGAGGAGGAGGAGGAGGAAGCCAAACACGTAAATATACTGCCGTACTCTGTATATTTACACATGTCCATTTAGTCAGAAGAGTGAGAGAGGGCGTCATTCAGCTCAGAAGCAAAGTGACACTGGTGGATTTCAACAGAGGATTTTTACACTGATCATCACTGGGATTCGGGGAGTCGAGGGGGAGAAGCTTTGTCAAACCAACCATGGGATAAAGTGCGAAATAAAAGGATTGAATCCGCAGAAGCGAACCCCCTAGCTGTAGCGGCGATGGGCTCTGTGCGTTTGATCAAGCTCGCAAACCCCTGACAGCTAAAGAGCGAAACCTGGAGTGGCAGACGGGGCCGCTAATGTGCGAGGAATTTGACTCCAGGTTGGTGACACGGTCATCGTTTTATTGGGCGAGTCCTGTCCGGTCTCCAGAGGGAATTGTTGGGCGGCGGAGGGCGGGGGGGAGTTTGGGAACGGAGAGGGTAGCGTCTGCGATAGATAGCCGGCTCGCTGGCTGCCCGTTTTGGTCGAGCCTTAAAACCAGAAGCTCGCGGTTGTCGTCCTCGCTGCCGCTCAGCTTGAGTGATGAGGAGGGACAAGGTTATGGTGGAGAGGGAGTGGGGAGTCGCAGCTGTAGCCTGCACCATTCATCAAGCACGCACACACACACACACACACACACACACACACACACACACACACACACACTCATGCACTCATATTCCCACATATGAGCACATAAGGACACAAGCACACAAGCACGTGGACACAGACACGCACGTGCAAAGCTGCACATATGCACACCTTTCCCTCAGACTCTCTCTCTCTCTCTCACACACACACACTCTCTCTCTCTCTCTCTCATTCTGTCTCTCTCTGTCTCATACACACTCATTTATCTGTGGTGCCGGGTGGCCATTCATTACCAAGGCCAGTAGATTAGAAAGGCCTGGTGTTGCCGCTCTACTCCTCTACGTCTCGCTGTTGAGTAACTAGCGGCTCATCCGGCTCTGGAGTCTGTGAGAGCGGGTGCTGCTGGCCCTGCCTGCCTGGCCACCCGGGTGAAAGGAGTCCAATTTGTTTCACATATCACTGGGATCGGTAAACAAGGCTTGAATACAGAGGAGACACGAGGAGGGGAGGAGAGGGGAGCGGAAAGGGGGGAGGTCAGAGGAGGAGAGAGGAGAGGGGAGGCGCGGGGCGATAACGGCTGCGACGACCTTGAGTTCCAGCTCGGCGAGAGGAGCGCTGGAACGTTCGAGAAGGAGGCTAGCCTACGAAAATGACTGATTGCAAAACAAAGTAGGAGGGAAGGAAGGGGAAAAAGGAACGAAACGAGGAGGACGAAAAGGAACAAAGAATGAGGGAACGGATGAACTCATGGATTATGAATGGCTTGTCCCGAATGTGTCAGGAGTATTTGCTTTCCTCCCTGTCCGATGGAGGAACCTGCTAAATCAATCGGAAGCTTTTGCCCACACAGTGGACCCCCGGTCATGATCAGTGTAATTTCCTCTCATGCTGGCACATTCGTAGCTTCAGGCAAATCTCATCTCTTCCCTTCCCTGTTTCCAACACCCCCCCCACCCTCAACACCCACTGTTGCTGCACTGCCAAATTAGCAGGGCTGGTGGTAATTTGATGAGGTGTATATGTATGTGTGTGCGTTTGTGTGTGTCACAGTCCCACAGCAAAGTGTACCCAGTAGGCGGAGAAGATGAGCGGTGTTTTTTTTGCAAAACTGCTGTGCTACAGTGTAGCGTTTAGTGAGGACATTCCGCATTCCGGGCGCATTCCGCTGGCCTCCTTAACATTCTTAACTTCTAACATTCCAACATTCCAGCAAAGACAAAACAGGGAGTCTTCCATCATTCCGTGTTCTAGAACATCGCCGACAGGGCATTCCACGTTCTCCACCCATTCTATCAGTCAGCGGTGAATGAATTAACAGTTGTGGCACTTTCAGCACTTTACTTTAACATCCTGTGCTCTGACATCATAAAGGAGCTCCACAGTTCAGACACATTTTCCGGTGTTCCGTGCTCTAGAACATTTCTAAGTGGCATCCTACATTTACTTCAAATTCTAGCATGTATATTTGTTATTATTATTATTATTATTTACTCTTTATTTTTTAATCACACCAGTGCAATGGTTCTCAAACTGGGGTCTAGGGACCCCCCCATGGCTCCTTTGAGGGGGTTCCAGTGCCAACAGGAATTTATTGTAATTTACTTCATTAGGGATGTATGAGCAAAATTATTGTGATCAAAAGTTTAATTCTCATCAAAAATGTGCAGGATATACAATTCTATAATTCAACACTAAATCAACAACTGCAACCTTCTCAGATTTGTCCCTAGCAGTAAATCAAATGGGGGTCTGCAGTCCCGCTGTGTGTCTATTTGAGGGTCAGTGACATGAAAATGTTTGAGAACCACTGCACTAATGCAACCCTGTGTTTTGCCTTCAGCCCCTCACTCTCACACTGTGCGAGTACACTTTTTTTTTTTTTTTTTTTTTTTTTTTTTATTAAGGAGCAGGGCTGTCAAGCTGTTTATTTCATGAATGTGATTAATGCAGTGGCTTAGTTAGCTGGCAGGGGACAAAAAAAGGAAAAAAAAAAAGAGAGAAAGTGCATGAATGAGCGAGTCGGGAGCTCATGCTATGCCACGCTGTCGACCTGACAGCCATGACAAAGCTTGGGATTTCACATCGGCCCCTGTCTACTGACAACGGCCTCTCACACAATTAGCATTGTAGATTACATAAAAGATGTACTCATCCTCCTGAATATGTACATCCACTTCACAGATCAGCCCTTAGCACACGTTTAGTCGTAGATTGTTTAAAAAAAAAAAAAAAAATTTCAGGGACTTTAGAAAAAAAAAAAATCCTAACTATTTAATAGCTGCAGCATTTTATTTTCAAACCATTAAGATTCATCTGCTTGGTGTTTTTGAAAGCTCACTACCATCATTTGGAGTATTCTCTGCATGCTTAATACACTGCCAGAGAGCATCTGCATTTTAATTTTTCATTACACCGCATTAGAAGAACGGAGGAAAAAAAAACAAAAAACAATGACTATAAATCCAAATAACTGTCACGTCCGCCTATTTAAATCCTGATTTCTAAAGGTCAGCGGAGCGCTAGGCTCAGTAAATCATGCTGGATTGTTTCCATCTTACGCCAAGAGAAATCAAATTTAAAAACAGAAATGGTCTCTGAAACTGACTTACACAAAACACCCAAACAAATTTTCATGGCACTGGAAAATCCAAACTTTCCTGATTATGTGTTTGGCCGTGGGCTTTGAGAAAGAGAGGAGGCAGGCCAGGAGGGAGTGAGTGGTTTCGGCTGTTTTGCAGCTGCGGCAGGTTTAATAACACGTACTTAGTCACGGTAAAACCCTTACACCCATCCATTCTATCCTGCGCAAGCCAAGATATCCCGCTTACAGAGATCACCATGTAATGGGTTATACCATTATGGGCTCAACGAGGGAAAAAAAAAAAAAAAAAAAAAAAAAAACACTCTGTGGCAGCATTGATAAACATGGGCCGAGATTGGCTGAACACTCTAGCAGCCTGTTCCTCCATGTGCTGGTATACAGAGTGTACAAAATATTAGCAACACCTTCTGTTGAATCCAGCCAAATCCTATGATTCCTTTTTTAATTTAACCCAGATAAATGATGAAAGAGGAGCTGGATAAAAGCAAACATCTCATCCTACGTATGATGCTGTCACAGCTTGAGCCAATCAGCAACAAGATGCATCAGTTGAATCATAAAATGACCCCAATGGTTTCCCTTCATTAACATTCATTTCATTAACAGGACATGGGGACTTGATGCATTTTGGTACAATGCTCTCTGGTCAAAATGTCAAACTCTGAAGGCCATAACTTTTACACCACTGGTCAAATTCTGATGAAACTTGGAATGGCGATGCATGCGCGATCTTTGTTACTGATTGGGCCAAAGGCTGCTTGCATCATTCATGAGGAGCATGAGAAGAATAACTGACCAAGAATAAGTGTCAGTTTCTCGATTATCAAGGGCCAGAAGTCGTAATCTTTAGCATGTATGATAAATAAAAACAGAGTGGGAAATACGAGCTAAGAGGAAAAGGTAGGGAAGAAATTTGTTATTTCAGTAACAGAACATATTTGTCTACATGGGGAAGTAATTCACTTAGAAGGTGGAATAATATTTTGTACACTCAGTGTATATGAATGACCTGCCCACAAACTGTGTAAGAGGAGGGGGAAATATCTTTCGAAACCCAAGTTATGTTGGCATTTAAGGGTCAGGCGTAAGATTTTTCACTATTAATTAGTAATATCACCTCGTGCTGAAAAGGAAAGTGACACGGGAGCCAATTCCAGTTTTGTTTTGGTGACTACTTGGTAATATTTATGTCTGTTCCAATTACTTTTTAGTCATTTCCTTTTCTTGCTTACTTGTTGCATTATTCATGCATTATGAATATGGAGGGTTGCCCCAATTCTCGAGTGCTGCACTAACTCTAACATCTAGACTGTGTTCCTACTGTGAATAAGTTAAAGAATAAAAGAAACCTCTGACATGTGTCTTAATGGGGGGTCTTCACTTCATGAGGCGGCCACTGAATGTTATATAATCATCACCATCATCATCATTATCATCATCATGAAAAAACAGCAGCATGGTTCCGGGAGAGGCGCATTACCTTGACCACCAAAACAAGCACTCAGGATACTGTAAGAATACCAAGGAATGTAGCCAACCTAATACCATGATAATTCATAGATCTTTAAGAAAGTGCATTTTTTTGAGCTACATGTTGCAGTTGGGCAGGGCAGGAGGGAAGGTTATGTAAATAAAACAAATGAAAAGGGGGTTTAGGAGTCTAATGAAACACCTGAAAGAGCCTCATTCTATCTATGATACTGAAGAATGGGCAGAGTTACCTTTGTTCCACACTGCACAGGGCGAATAAAAGAGATCAATAGATTGAAAACAACCAAAAACATTGAGATGGTTAAAAGGCCTGTATCAAACAGTGGTTATACAACAAAGTAATTTCAATAACATTTACATGTAAAATATTTTTTTCCTGTTGTCTTTACAATTTTTTAATGTAAAAAAGACAGATACAAACCTCAGTAAAACCCTTTTAAAAGGCAATAACAAAAGGTAATGAAATGCAGAGACAGCAGATTAAGCATTACCAATTTTTTTTTTTCTTTTCTTTTTTCAGCATAATGTTTGGCTACATTCCCGTCTTATCCGACTGTGTCTTGGTGGCGACACCTACCTTTAAAATTAGGCCGAATTCTGGCGTCGTAACCCGAGACTTTGCCCATGAGTTTGTCCAGGAACTCGGAGGGCGGCATCGGGGAGGCAGCTTTCCTCGCTGCGGCTTCTTTCGACGCAGCCAAGCTGGAAAAGGACAAGACAGACAGGGAGAGGTAGTTAAGACAGACGAATACACAGAGATGGGGACGCATTCAACAGCGAGAGCAGATTACACTCTTATAATACATTTATATTTACAGAAGAAAAGCAGAGAGAGAAATAGAAAGACAAAAATTACTGCAATATTGTCTTTTTTTTGGTAACTTTCATTTGGTGTGACTTACAATGCAACATTTCCTGTATCGACAAGATTACAAGCGCCAAAGCAGCAATAAGGAGGTTAAAGGTCAGAGGTCAATGCAGGTTAGCAATATTTCTGACGACAGAACGATCATGAAAGACAGAACTGCTAAGGAAGCAAGAATAAGCCTATATTATAAAAAGATTCCTTTTATTAGGGAAACAGAAGATAATGTGAAGTACTGCAGTTTGCACTTGACATTTCAGGCTACAACAAAAGAAGCTCTGGAGGCTGCGGCGAGGCTCTGCTGTCCCGACTCGAGTGGGAAGTTAATGCGATGACGGAGAAGAGGAGAGACCAGGCGGAGCTAATACTGTATGTTTCTGGGGAATCTTAAAGGTGCAACACGCAATTTCTTATCACATTAAAATACCAATAAAAAAAAACAGAACATATTCTAGATTATCAGTGTGTCTTTTTGTGGCTATGGGTTTTCATCTTCAAATTCCTTGTTTGTCTTGAGAATAACTTAACTTTCCCTTTTCGTGTGCAACTTGAGAAATCTTAACACAGGACGCCCAGCACTCCATTCAGCTCAGTAAATCTGGACTCAATGAGTGGATGTTACTGTGCCATTTGCGATTTGATTGCACTGCTTACCAATGCTCCACACCAGAGTTAGATCACAGGTCTCGCTTGAGATGAGCTCATTTTGCTCGTTTGCATATAGCTTGCTGTTTTCCTTTGACTGCATAAGTGCTTGCAAATAGATAAAACTTGCAACAACATCAACTAATTTGTTTTTTTCCTGCTGAAGTTGGTCACTGAGATCTGCGGTTTTCCTCTGCTGCATAATTATCAAATACATGAAGACTGGATCAGTGGCCTACAATGTTCATATTAAAAGTAAGTGCCTGTGTACTAAGCAAATAATTGAAGTGGAGCTGAAATATCACACTTTACTACTGCAGCATGTCAGATTTAGATAACAATGGAGTGCCTTTAAATGGTTTAAATGGACACTCGTTTTGAGGTGGTGTATCATATCTGACAGGTTATTTTCCTCGAAACTGTGCACCCATCACTGAAATAAGACTATTCTAGGGCCGTGCCCGACTCACAGCTTCCAGAGTCGATTCACAGTCGGCCTCTCCATGTGACAAATCGCCCACTCTTTTCCATTTCCTATTGCAATAGTGCATTTTTAAGAGAATGTGTCATTTTATTGTCATTTTGCAATGCCCAGTTGCTATCTAAAAGAAAAAAAAGAAGAAAGAAAGAAAAAAACGACAACTCTTCAACTATTTTTGAGTCGACTGCGAAGGTCTATGACTGATCATTTGGCTATTCGACTTTCTGGGGAAGGGTACCTAGACTATTCGCTAATTACGTTGCTCATTGTCTTCACCTACTTATTGCTATTCAGGGTCACAGGGGGCTGAAACATATCCCAGCATGCACCAGAGGGCGGGGAAACACGCTGGACAGGTCGTTAAGTCCATCTGAGCAACTGAAATAAGATAAATTAACTGAGTTCAATTAATTTAACTGATAAACTCTGATTGTACTTTTACATTCATGGAGAAGGCCATGCTGGCTTGAATGTAATATGATAGCATTTATTATGGACATTATTTTTCTTTTTCCTTTTCCTCTTTTTAGGGACACCAGTTAATCAGTGTGACCTGCGGCGGTCTATGGAGGAGTGCTATTGATTTTACAATAAGGCCGTGGTATTTGCACAGTTGACTTCTTTACCTTGTTAAGACCATCATGCTCATTAGGTGCATTCTGCATAATGTCAGCTCCCCAGTACGCCCTTTACCCCATCGAAATACAATAACTGCACTGCTAAATGTCAACAGGCCCCCATACATACGCATGGGCACGCACACACACACACACACACACACACACACACACACACACACACACACACACACACACACACCAAGACCATGGGTCAAACACAAGTGTGCTGACAGCTTGTTCACCTGGAGTTTACAGTCTAAAAGGTTGTCATAGAATTAGGGCTCAAAATTAAGGATAAAAAAAAAAAAAAAAAAAAAAAAAACAGACACCAAAGGTTACTTATTAGCTCCCTGGTTATCACAAATGTTGGTACAGCATCCAATGAAGCCAAGCTGGAAAAGTGCCTTTGACCAATCAGATCGCTCGACTCATACCGCCTTGTTGTGTAAATGTCAATATCACCCTGTAATTCACGCTCAGGTCGATTCTGTGACTGTACGATTCATGAAACTTGTGAAGAGTAATTACATCCATGACATCCATAATCCATGTCAGCTTGACCACTTAACACACACACACACACACACACACACCTCTGCTCATGATCTCACTGTTGCTTTCTGACTTAATTTATATTTTTGCTGTCCTTAAAAAGTAAAATATTTTTATTTCATGTTTTACTCTTAAGTAGTTTTTCAAATTCAGTAAACTGTTTATTTCCATTTAATGCATCTTGTTCTTCTGTTCACCATCTTTCTTCTTTCTATTTCTTTCTTTCTTTTTTTTTTAATTATTATTTCGTTTGATCTCCAGCTCAGCTGAGAAGTTACTTTTTTTCCTCTCCTGGATAAATGCAGTGTTTTGTCTCTCTTTTGTATTTTTCATTGTTTTTATCATTTCACTGTTATGTTTTAATTGCATACTAGATAAACAAAACCACAACAAAACAGCTTACCAGCAAAACTTTGGTTGGGAACCATTTTAATTTAAATTAAACCCAGTCATGTGAAACAAGTAGTAATTAGTTATTCATAAAATATCTATCATACATTGTTGCATTCAATATATTACTGGATACAGTAGGGGCCCTTTTAACAGAGGAGTTTTCTGATTTAAAGTAAAATACTTTGCCCAAATTAATTGAAATTAAAGAGAGCGGAAAGCCTGGTACTGTTCACTGCCCTTGGTCTTCTTTCTCAGTAACTGACACAGACAGCTGGACCGGCATTAGCAGCCACTGATATCGTACTTTGTATTTTGTGGCACAATTCTTCAATGTGCGTCAAGAAAAAGCAAAGAAACCAGTGTGATCTGTGCTATAAATACCCCACTGTGCTGCTCTGTTTCATTCACATGCATCTAATATAATGATCTTATAAGTGAAGACCAAAAAAGAAACTTTAAATTTTCTGACTGATTCCATAAATTAAAAATGGTGATAATATGCTGCAGTGTGGGGGGAAGTTACTTTTACTTACTTGACATTGTTACTTGCCTTGAACAGTACCTATATGTGACAATTACTCTATTACTATTAAAAGTAGCTCTTTAAAGCTGTAGCAACATGATTTGTGCTGTAACACGTGTTGTCATCGTGAAAAATGGTACGTCTATCATTTTAAGGTCTTTTGCTCTGTTTTTTTTTTTTTTTTTAACAAGAAGACTATCTCAGTCAAATCAAACAAATTTTGATTGTGTATTTTCCATTAGCAGTATGCTGTCTACAGATGCTGCGTGACTATTTTCTAAAAACAAAAATGAAACGGTATCAAAGAAAAGCTCAAGTACTGACACACTAGGTTGAAAAAATAACTAATAACTATTCAAAGTAACATGATTACATTGCTGAAAAAGACCAACCATGTGTATTTATTTTGTTTCAGATGGGGAATCCATAATTCTATGCCCCTCTGCTGGCCAACACTATCATCAAACAACATCAACATCAAAATGCAAGGCACTTTGGTAAACTGATCCATATAATATGTAAATACTTGTGAAAAATAATAATAAAAAAAAAAATGTAATGGGCAATTTTCTTCTGCTCTGGGCTGTCAGAGCAGAAGTTTCACCAAGTAACCAAAAGTTATCCACTGTGTTTATGAGAAATATCAAACAGAGTTGAGCAGCAGTCGATTCTCCAGCAGCAGCTGGACTGGGGATCTGCTGTCAGCTCCGACACTCATCCCAGCTCTCAGTATCAATAATTGAAAACAGGCAAAATCATCTCTTGAAAAACTGTGATCCAGGCTGCAGAGCGGAATAATATGAGCTAGATCTAACTTCTCTTGCTTATAGCTGTGTTAAAGATGAGTTTCTGAAAAGTTCTTTAACAATTACCAAAGCAGCGGTGAATACGAGCGAGTTAAGAAAGTTAAAAACATTCTCCCAGTGTGAAACATCAAATTACTTTGAAAGGGTAAAAGTGAGAAAGTTTATTATTCAGTCATTAACTGTAACTCTTGATGAGCGTGGAGAGGAGAGGAGAGGAGAATGACATTGCATTAATCTCTTGTAAATTAAAATGACAGACGATACAGACGATCGCTCTTAAACTTCACCTGCTAAATGTAGAACTGTAAGTCGTGCCAAGGATGACTTTCAGTGTGGTAAATCAGAAAGCGCGGCATGATAAATAGCGCCATTAGCAATTCATAAACACGTAATCCAGTCAGTGCCGTCGCTTTATCAGGAAACTGCTGATCAGAATCGCAGACCGCTGGGCAAAAACCAGAATTACAGAGCGGCCGTGATGGGAAAACAAAATGAAAGCCTGAATCCCTTGTTAGTGTTCACTCGCATTATGTATTCACTCACATACACACACACACACAAGTACACATCCAAATATGTGCACACCCAAGGAAGTAATACTAAAACATATATGCACACACTCACACAGTCTCGACCCCCTTCCCCAAAACCCTTCACATAAACACACACACTTGCATGCACACAATCAAAAATCATACATCAACACACATACACAAACACACATGCACATCTGCATACATGTACACACACAAAAATAAAACTGTCCATGCACACACAATGGCATGGACACAAAAAAGCTCTCTCTCTCTGTCTCTCTCTCTCTCTCTCTCTCACACACACACACACACACACACACACACACACCATCAGCCATCCAACCGATTTACCCTCATCAGTGAAAAACATCGGGCAACAAATCATGCTGGGCACCGGAGGGAGCAGCCACAGAGGGAGGAGGAGGAGGAGGAGGAGGGGTGAAGAAGAGGAAGAGGAGGAGGAGGAGGAGGAGGAGGAGGAGGAGAAGAGCAGTAAATTAGGTTTGGCTGCTGTCTCCGTCCAGACTCCATGCTGCGACCAGCCGGTTGGGTCACCCTGGCTGTCAGGTCACTGGCCAAGCTGCCTCGCCAGCCACGTGACCTCCCCAACACACACACACACACACACACACACCCCTCCGACCCTCCACCCCCAGAGGCAACTGCTGCTGAAGGACCCAGCCATGCAGTCTCCATCCCTCTGTCTCCAGCATTAACTGATGACGACGATGCTGATGATGCCGCTAATGGTCATAAATCATGACACCGATAACGATATTCTGATGATCAGGAGTGATTACATCGATGACGGTACAGAAGATAAGATTGGGTAAATAATGCAGTCGTAGTTCTATCGGATGAATGATGATCATAGTGCGGAAGACTAACTAGCATGAGCTAAATGCCAGGAATGTGAACCCACCGTATCCTCATTATAATTTGATACATCTTGTTGACCTTGTTGGCTCGCATTAAACTCCATAATCTCAATTCATAGCAGGCTATGTCATAGTGAGTAGCATCAAACTATCACTGTAAGTTATCTGAGGGGTCTTTTAAAGGAAAATGTGTAATGCTTATCATAAAATATGAGTGATTTTTGCTAATGATACATTGTGACAGCTAAATTGTGCAATTACACCACATTGTAATTCTGTCTGGTAAAAATAAATCTATGATATAGCATACATACAGAATATGATAAATGATATCACAGCCATGGTAGTGAAAACTAATGTACCTAACATTAGCTAACTACTGTCATAGAAGCATACCATGCAAGATATAGTGGTTTGTAATATGACATGGACTCTGTGCCTGCCCGTTGCTGTTGATATTGATGACTGTGTTTCTGATGATGTTGTAATAATCATAAAACATAACTGATGATATTATAATGATTTAGAGGGCAATAAAATATCTCAAGCTTTTGATAAATGGTAATGATAATGACATTTAAAATGAAAGAGCTTTATCTACACATTGATGATGCAACAGATGCGTGGCGCTGTCATTGAGCTCCTGTCCTTGTGAAAATAAAATTAGTGACACAAAATTTGCATGCAGGTTTGCTGCTTCATTATGATAACATTATTCCAAACTAAATGGACAGGTCCACACTTTCAACAGCCTGAAATGTGTGTGTGCGTGTGTGTGTGTGTGTGCTAGCCTGCTAACACCACTCTGCTGACTAGTGGTGCCTGACAGTGCTGACATCAGCCTGGCTATGTGTGTGTGTGAGCGGGGGTGAGTTGGTGGGGGGGGGTCTGGCCTCATTTTGAAAGCAAGTGAAAGAAAGTTGTTAACATAACATGAGAAGAGACACGTCTGTTTACATCTCCGATTATGGCTGAGTGTGGCAAACCCTTGAAAGTTTGGCTTGGCATCACTGAAAAAGATATCAATGCAGCAAAATGCAACACCGGCAGTAAGGATATTTTGTGCAAAGGAGGAAAACATGGCCGAGGGAAGTGACAGCAAAGGCAGGGAGGACAAGACATGGAGCCGGAGGCAGAGTGAGGGTTAATACAGCAGAGCCACATAGGTCACCGGTGTGCGTGCCTTAAATTGTTCCATCAGATTCAACAGGGGCACCGACCTTGTGACAGGTATTCAGAATAACTACATAGAAATAGCCAATCATCTTGTTGATGGTCTTGCTTATGTAGGTCAGTATTAAACAGAGACTGTTTCATAACCAGTTAAAAACTCCTTGCATAGTTGCTTTAACCTTCTGAAACTGTTGTGGGCCTAACTCTATGAAACATTCATCAAATGCCCGGTGATGAGAGGAGAGCACTTGATAACCCCGCTGACATAGCCACGCTCATACATCCAGCCCTGTAACATTTAGATCAGGTGGCTGATGAATGGGGCTGCCCGTCTAATGGCCCTGCAGATTTATGGTGGCATAACCCAACGTCCTCTGCAGTCACTATTTGCGGGTTAGTTCATCACATTTTTGACATTTGAATTAGGTTTCTGTATGAATGCTCACACACCCTGGATTATGGCCCAAACTACAGAAAACTGTATGGCTTCATCTCAATGTGAGTTTCTCACAAGGCAGCCATCATGGTTCTGTCGATGCTTCTGAAATTTATACCATAGACACATGTTCATACAGTATAACCTATGTCACTCACTGTACATGCCAGTAATATGAAGATTTGCACAAAAAAGTTATATCCCATGAGCCCATATTGCTCTATATTCTGTTGTAGATTAACTCAGGCCCCCAGTATTCCCATTAGTGTGTCCATCTCACAACAAAGTGCCATTCAATGACTTTTAGCCCAATTCTTAGCATAGTTGGCGGCACATTGGGACTGACCACCCGTGATGTAAAAAAAAAAAAAAAGACCTTAACATAAGGTTAAAAACACCAATACAAACATTTTCATTAAAACATTAAAATGGTGTTGTATAAATATTTATAGCTACTATTTACATGAGTGATTTTTAAAGTGTAACAACACTAGTTTCAACAGAAAATGGGTCTGGGGCAACCTGTAAAACGACACCTTGAGAGAAAGAATGACATATTTAAATTTCAAAATGGCCTTTCTAGTGTCAAAACATCTTCCATTCATATAACTTACAATTATATATGTCAGTTTTAGAGTGGGGTTAGTCCCCGCTGCATCTCTGGCCGGCACACATAGTCATAGTCACAGAGAGGGGACAGACACAGTTAGAGGCGACAGACTCAATCACAGATAGTCTTGTAGTGTAAGACGGATTATTGACTCAGTCTGTTGCCTCATGATTCAGTCTGAGCCCGCTGGAATATGGACAAATCTGGAGCAAGTAAACAGGCTGCTCCCAAAAACCTCCCGGGCCAATCAGAAACAAGATGCATCACAGCATCATCAAAATCAGATGGCTGGTGTAGCAGTTATGGACAGTCATAGTTTGAAATTGTGTTACGCCAATCGTGCATTTTTTTTTTTTTTTTTTTAAATGCCAGAGCTCACCAAAATGCGTCATGTCTTGAGGTTTTGTCAAAATTGAATCAGTGGTTTGTGAGATACCAAATTTGAGTTTGAGGTCAAATTGTGACCTTTTATGATGGCACCTTCATTAGGCCAATCAGTGTGATATTTTTAAATGCCAGGACACAAAGCTGGAATGCATCCCTCCACATTTGGGCGAAATCCACAGGCTGGAGACTGACATGCCATCTGACAGACGCAGCTGAAACCATGAGCGTTTCCCCATCAGCAACCAGCAGGAAGGAGGTCAAGAGGTCACTGATCATCATCAAGGACAAGCATGGGGACAAAAAATAAAAATAGTAACTCGGGACAGAGGTATAATACATTTTTTGAAAGGGTGATGATGCCATCTGTCTCTTTAAATTCTCTCTCTCTCTCCCTCCCTCTCCCCCTCTCTCTCTCGTTCTCTCCCTCCTCCCAGATATCATAACAACAGGCTGCTTAGTGGCAAAACCGAGCAATTTTCTATCGCTGATAATTTGCATCCTCGATTTCCTCCAGTTCATTTCAGTTCACTTCAGTTTGATTTAGTTCAGTGAGATACTGCTCTGACATTTGACATGTAGTGCCAAAACAAGTTAAAATTTCCATTAGCATAGTGCATTTATCATTCTTCTTCTTCTACTTCGTCTTGTGTTGTTGTCACTATTACTCTAAACATTATAGCAATAATTTGATCAATGCAAAAAAAGGCAACAGAAACTGAAAATCTGCATAAAAGGCAGTTTCTCCCTGTCTGTTAGGCTGCATTCATATTCACACTGCAGTTAAAAATGTAATAATTAAGATTTTTTCAATCACATTTGGTAAATATCTAATACTGCATGCCGTCGTTTATATTCAATTGCCATTTGCTCTACATGGAGGTGGGTTAAAAAAAAAAAAAAATCAGATCTACAGGCATGCAAAGTGGTACTGGAACGCTCAAATCCAAATTTGTCAGTGCTGACAAATTCACCTGAGACGACTGTCACAATTTGTTGGCTTTGCCGTGCAGCATCAACATGAAGACAACGAGACACATCAATGGAAAGACAGACAAACTGTTTGAATTTGGAAACAGCTGCACCTATACAGCACCAGTGACGAATGGTGCTTTTTTTTTCTCACCATGTATTTTAACCAAAATGTGTAACTTCACTGTTACTTTAGAACAAGGATTATTAATTCCACAATAAATCTTCATACTACACTTCACAGAATCTTTCCTGATTTTATATTCATCAGAGTTACAAAAATATATGCATTCTACACTCTTAAACATAAGTCTTTGTTTTCATATCATAGAGGTCTAGATAGGATTATATTAAGGCCACTCACTCTGATTAAATCTGATTTTTGCTTGTGTCATGTGGTTATGTGAGCTAAAAGCTACAATGATATTCATTGGTCATTTTGCCATCCAACTGTACTTATTTATTCACTTATTTATTTTTGGATTAGGCATAACAGTTCACAAACAGATGCCTTGTTATGCTCTAAAACTGCATTAGCATTTCATGTCCTGCTTCACCAGATATAACACACTGTCTTTTATATAGAACTGAAAACACACATTTACTGTGGCTGAAGTGCTCATAAGCAACCCTGAGTGACTTACAATGACGAGTTGAGACTGAAAGAAACAGACGTTGACAAGGTGACATTGAAAAATATTAACATGGCATTTTTATTTTAGGTCTTTTGCTGATGCTAGTATCCCACAAGAGCAACAGCAGAACAAACACAAGTTCCTAGATTGCCAGACTTGTAAGCAACCTGTAATATAAAAATATTACAAATATGTAGTAATATAAAAAAATTTTATCCATTAATTTTGTAATCACGATTAGACATTAAATGTAGCTTCACTTCAGATTGCAGTTTGATGCACACAAATTGTGCATTGACCATATACTGTACATTTTCCGTCCATGCAAATGCATTGCCGCTGCATTTTCAAAAATCCACCCTTCTCTCCAGACAGTTGCAGACGAATTTCAGGAAATAAATCACATTGTGACTTGGCTGTGATTGGCTCCTCTCACTAACAAATTACTGAAATCCATCCAATCAGGCCAGTCTGCAGCATTTTAGCTGGAAAGCCTCCACTCAGCAGGTTCACTTAATTTGAATTAGAGGATCTGCTGCCGTTGGCCAATCAGCGTCCAGTAATTTGAAAATAAAATTGTGAAAACTGTCCTTTTAATCAGCAAACAAAGCTTTATTCGTGCAGACAATTTCATACCTCAGGCATAAGGTGTAACAGACACAGCTGGAAAAATCCGAGGCTCATGGTAAAGATTAAATCAAAACCTACTTTTATTGGCGAGGCCCCTGATGCACTCAAGGTCTGATTTAACATTTAACCCTGACCGACTGAGGTCACAGAGGTGACACGAGACTCAGTGAGTGACATGAATTTATTGATGACAACACTATCAATAGCCTGCCAGCGCCTAACAACTATAGGCACCACTGGGGCGTCACTGTGATGGCTGGTCGGCCGGGTGAAAAGCAGCATCTCTAAATCGTCAATGATCAGATAAAAGGGCGCTGATGGCATCTACCAAAACTGCCGCGCCAGCAAGCTTAGAGTCAATACCAATCAATAGCAAGACATCAGGTTTTTGAGACGCATCAGACTTCATCCAATTCTTTTTATTGTGATGGCAAATTAGGCGGATCAGAGATTATCTCAGTGCCAATAATTCCTGCCACAACGTGACGAATCTGAGTTTAATCCTCTTTACATCAGCGACAACCGGGAGTGTGATAGGATCAAGCTCTCGCAAAACAAATTTCTGTTGTTTGGACACAGTACGTACCGCCGAGATGATACAATAAAGCATAAGACCCGTGTGAAATGGGTTTCAAATTAGCATTGAACAAACATGCTGTTGGGAGCCGACAACAGCGCAATCAGATTAGTCACAGATTGGGATTAAACCACCGTGTCCTCTACACAAAGATAATTTCTCCCGGACGTGTAGCACAGGCCAGCCCCTTCAGCTGAATTTGCTTGACACTGTGAAATTTTGGAGGGGCGGGGTGTGTGTGTGTGTGTGTGTGTTTGTGTGTGTGTGCTCCCACTTCCTACAGTTTGTAGTTTGTGGAAGTCTAGAGATAAAAAAATGGGTTTGTAACTTGAACGCTGTCAGTTCGAATCTCACACCATCTTGGACAATGAGGGTGTGGAGGGTTATTGAGGAGTTCTCTGCTGTTGATGTGCCCTTGAACAAAGCACCTAACCCTCGATTGCCCCCATGGAGTTCCTCCGCCACTGTACTTGCACTTGGAAGCTCCCAGGCATGAAAGTGAGTGCAGAAAACTTTCAACAATGCAGTCACCTTTCCAAAGAACAACAGAGGTCAAGAAAAAAATAAAATAAAATAAAGAATGGAAAAATCCCTGGAAGACCCAGAGTGCAGGAACGAATCAAGCTGAGTCACACATCACCTTATATACAGACTTCATGTGGCTGAAAAACACTGATTCAACATCCAGACCCAACCATCCAAGTAATGTACAAGTATTGGATTGTGTTGTAACTGTTGGGGGTTTTGGGAAAAATCACCCTATGCCCCCTAAAATTGATTATGCACAACTAATAATATTTGAGATTTGCATTTTTATAATGAATCTAAAAGTTACACAACTACTGTCATTTTGGAAGCTGTCAAAAACTTTTAAAAATGAACATTACTGTTAGCAACACTGTTCACCCTCTTGTCTTCTTGTGTGTTCTTGAAAGAATTCACTTTTTTTTTTTTTTTTTTTTTTTGAATAAACATGCTGCAATGTCACTTGTGCCAAGACAGAGGACTATTAAAACACAAATCTTGTGGTGTCGGGATCATAATCATCAGACCTGATCCTGCTTTGAAAACTGACCTAAAATCAATTAAATCATCCTGATCCCAGATTCCAAAAGAGCAGTGATTATCCTTCTGATCTGTGTTAGAAGTGCTGAAAAAATGACCCTGGTTCCAAGGCCCTTTCTTTACTCTCTAAGCTAATCCCACTGTCATCCTGCATCTACCAGCTTCCTCAAATATTTAATGAGTGAAATAACCTGAGCAGGGAGATCCTTCAGGGCACGTTCATCCCCAACATGTTCTGAGCAGTTTATCTGAAATCTGCAGTGCTTCCTCATTTGATTCAACTGGTTTGCCCATGTAAGAATAATGCAATTTTAACTCTGTTGGCACCAAATAACCTGAAAATGTCTCGGTCCCCTCACAAGATAACTGCAGTGAGAACATAATCCGACCAATGGGTATAAAGAGACAGATGTTGACATCTTATAGCCAGCGGTTCCTCATGCTTGGAAAGCCAAGCAGAACAAAATGAAGCTTAATTCTTCTTCATGCTAGTGCAAATTCTCCAGTTTGGTTGGATATGACAGCTTAGCAAAATTCTGTCCAATAAATGAGATACTTGTGAGTCATGCGATTTTTGATAATAAGCCCTGGCTTACTTGTAATTGGCCAGTGCACACTTAAACAAACCAAATACAAAAATGCAATGAAGTAAAAGTTTGCACAAAAGCCAAAGCACAAACAGACTTATGCTGTGTCCACACCCTTATTGGTAATGGCAAACTAAAATGCAAAATTTTTCATTAAAATGGTTTTTATTGCCATCACTGGGTGTAGAAAACATCATGAAACCATGAGAATTTTTAGTCCTTTCTTTGCAGAAAGAGGCCTAACAGCTGTTTTCTCCAGACTATAACAGTCAGTTTTGCTGGGAAGGGATCAAAAGGTTACTTTCATATGTAAGAGTTGATCTGAGTCTTCAATTGCATCTGTTACCCTGCGGTACCACGCACGAGCTTCAGCAAACAGCAGCAGTAACTGTTGGCTCATTAGCATGGCACGCTGAGGATTTTATCAGCAGACAAGAAGAGGTGAAGACTTACAAAAGCTTCCATCTAGATATGCAGCTCGAGCTAAACTCACATTCTTAAATCAAGTTTTTAGGCAGTGTGCTCTACATTAATGTTAAATATGAATACATTTGCCATCATATTATTGCAAAGATAGTTCCAACAAGCAAGATATTTCCACCAGAGTTGGTCTGAACCACCAGTTGAGACAATAACATCCAGGGAAATAAGCACTCAAGCCTGCAGGAATGATTAATGCAGGAAACGCAGCCCCTAAAACTTAGTTATTGATTTTCAGGAACTCTAAAATCCCAGTTTTTCACTGGGTTTACCGTCCCTTTAGAATCAAAGTTCACTAGTGTGCATGTTTATGCGTACAAGCGGCAACCTTCATCTAATAATCTGTTCCGTGTTTTCTTGACCTGAGGATCAGAGCCCGAAACAGGCTGTGAACTCTGCTGGTGGGCCTCCTCTTGACATGACTACTAATAAGAGTTAATGAGCCAGCATCCAAGGGAAATAGAAATTTGATTCGGGTGCCAGGCTGAGAAAGATTAAGCACGTCTGCCCTAATTAAATTAAGCATAGTAAATTATCTTAAAACCATCATATATTTAATTAGTAGAATAAAATTTGAAGTCACATAAATTTTAAATAATCCAAGTAATCAATCTCAAAGGCCCTGAGCAAAATAATCTTCGATGAGAAAAACATCAGCTGCAAATCAACACGGAGGTGCGAGGTCATGCTAACAGCAACACTAACATTTCAGCAGGATGGATTGCACGGATAAAAAGCACAGAGGATGAGCTACACACGATCAATATTATGATAATCAGTCCCAAAGAAAACAATTATATTTACTTCGGTAAAATCCATTCAGTGAGCTGAGCATCATTCTGCTTTACCTAATAAGTGTGGCTGCGTTTTCATGCGGGGAGTTAAGTAACCTGGCAAAAGGTCATACTCGGTTAAGGTCTTATTCAGGTCAGCCTGTTTACATGCGGCTTCGATATCCTGTGACTCGAGGCTATGAGGCACGCTAATTGCTACCATGTGCTAAACCTAGCCAGTTTAGCACCTGATTTATTAAGGCCACTTATGCAAATCAAGTCAATTGCAATTTTCTAATTAGAATACCTGAGGCACGCAGCACGCCGCAGCATGGCTCTCATAACAGCAGACACACTGTGATTGCCTATTGTGGCTGAGCGAGAGGCCAGGAGATGAGGGTCGAGTTTTGTCAGCGCAGGTCTGCTATGACTCTGCTTTTTCTTTTTTCTTTTTTTTTTTTTGTTTTTCCAACAAGCTGTGATGTTACATAATGACCTGGCAATCTATGTCTTTTACTCCCATCCTCAGTAATTAAATTGCAAACTGATGTGTTTCGGTTTATTAAATCTGTGTGCTTGATTCATCTCAAAGGTCTCAATTTCTGAACCAGACCATCGCTACTCCTCAAATGACATATTGAGTTAAATACGCCATGTCCAAAATGCTTTGTTTAGTAGCTCTGAATCTGCACACGCTCATTAATGCAAGCTAAAGTGCTTCCAAAAACAGGGGAAGAAATTATGACAACTGTAAGAACTGCCTACACCCCCCCCTTTTTTTTTTTTTTTTTTTTTTTTTTTTTTTTTGCAGTAATGTGAAGTGTGTAACAAAGCTCTGCTCAATATGTAATGCATGCAAAGTATACAGTCATCATTGTACATACAGCACTATAGTTCCAGCTTCATGACGCCTTTATCTGTGAGGGAGATTATCATTTGGTCCACTTTGAATATGATTCCAGAGCTACATGCACAGGTTAATAGGCTGGAATAGGGCCAGTGTGAAGTACAGTGCTTCAGAATCGAAAGTAACCGGCACAAAGCCGCCAGCGTAATCATCCGCCGTCCAAAGCCTTCCATCTGTTTCTGTTGATCGCCTTCCCCCAGGACGTGTTCCCTGGGTTTTCATGATCAAAGTTTAGATTTGCTTTAATTATATCTGATCAATGCTGGCTATGGCTACTGTGGAGACCTGTGGCCAATGCTGACGCAGCAAGGGGTGGGAAAAAAAAAAAAAAAAAAAGACTCCGAAAATAAATAAATAAATAAAATAACAGCTGAGTCGTCTTGTGCCAGTGTGTAATATGCACACATCCAAGAGGGAAAGTGAGCGAGAGGTGCAGGCTAATACAAGGCTCCAATCATTAGCCTAAAGTGTACCTCATTATGTTGCTAAAGCCTCTGAAGACCTGAATCCCTAATTGATCTCATCCCGGCGTTTAGCAGCACTCAGGAAGGCAAAGGGCTGCTCGCTTCCCTGGCACTGAAGAAAAGGGCCGCCTGGCTCGCCCGGCGAACCTTTGCTCGCTCATTGCAAACGAATTTCCAACGCATGGGTGGGCAAGCTGCGTCACACACGCTGCTGCTCTGAGAACAACACCAAACAGAGCACTATTTGGTTGCTTTAAAGAGGCCATTCTACTGAACAACAAAATAAAACATTTGAACTGCATATTGGCGAGAAAACACTCAGACTTGTTTTCTGCTGCTGGAAACTGGCAGAAGAGAATGGAGTTGTTTTCCTCTCCCTGTCCCCAAGTCCATCTTCTTCCCTCCATTGTTAAGGTTATTTTTTTCCAATATTGGTTGTTTTATTTTTGTTGCTTCAGTGGTTTTTTGTTGGTTGGCATTTTCTCCTCCTGCTGGCTGTGTGGCGCCAACACATTCTGCAGCTTCGGGGTGCGTATTAATGTGTTTTTGGATCAAAAAAGTGCTACATTTTTCTCGCCAAATGCACAAGTCATCTACAGTGTCCCACAGGAGTCTCTTTCATGTGAGTACATATTTGATGGCTCAATGAAAAAACACAAAATAGTGTACGTCTAATAAATAAAGGTGCTTCTTGCCTCCTTTTGTATTTCACTGGTGTTTCACCTTGGAGTGAGAATAACATCACGAAACCACAACCTGAAGTCATTTCTACACTGAGAGACGCCCGTCTGGTGGATTTTCCTGGATCCAACAATTTGTTTATTTGTGAAGCAGGATTAAAAAGCCTTTTATATGCTAAAAAGAGGGATACCCTATCAAAATATGACCTTGTTATCAGATAATAGCTGACACTCGTTGACTCAGAATAGGCCACGACCGCAGTGGCAGAGAAGGGCAACATCTATGCAACCCTTTTAAATTAAATTACAGTCAAAAACACCCTGCAAGCAAACTCAAGTGACTTTTAATGCTCAAATCTTGGTAAGTGATAAAGAGAGTACACACAAGTGTTACTAAAAAAAAAAAAAAGGGCAAACTGCCAAAAAGTGTCAGTCTCTCTATGAAAAATAAACCAGTGGAAATGAAGGTAAAACTTCCTCTTGCTCTTCCTCTTTCTAAATCACGAGCTTTTTCTGCACAACAACAACTAGCTTCCACAAACCGTCTGCTGACACTCATTCCACCATCATTCCAGAAAAGCCCGGTAACATTCACAACATTCCCAAGAATTCACTTTCACTGTAACTTGAGTCACAGCGATGAAAAGTCATTGATAATATATTCTGTTATTTATGGTGCAAATCTGTCTCTGTCGGCTAATCAATAATGTATTATCATACATCAAGTTTTGGAAATGAACCTGCCCAGAAGTTAATTATTGTAGAGACGCTAGAGAACTCCACCAAAGCAGTCGATTGTTTTTCATTAGAGGACTTGGGGAAATTGATCATGGTATATATATATATTTCCATTTGTTATGATGGGAAAGTTGAGTGATAAATATCCACGGGCTACCTGCAGAGCAAATGAAACGGCCCGAGGACAAGAGCATAAATAATACACTAGATTTAATTTAGTTGAACCCCTTGTGTGTGAGAGCTGATGCTGGATGATTTCCGTAAGGGAGGGCCAACATTGATGAGCGAGCCAAAGACTCATGGTTGAGTCCCTCGTGGCAGCGATCCCCCATCATGCAGGCTGCTGCTCTGTAGCTGACCCTTGTGACCTCTGTGTGAAGAAGGGCAAGCGGTGCAACATTTTCATCAGCTAAAATATTAAATTTCATGGCACTTTGCACATCCAGTACACATAAAAAATTAAGCCATCCCGCAAAGGAAAATTCCACCTTGACATGCTCTCTGCACGGTTAGGCCTCATCAATCTGTGACGTGTTGCAGGAGTTATTTTGTGATGAACTGTTATGATTTGCGCACCATCTCTCAACCTGCCTCATCTACTTCAACTTCAGTCAGCGATTTCCAGCTTTCCCCAGAATGCCTTTCAATCACAGCCTCAGGGAGGGTGTGTGAACTTTTGGCATGCAGTTTTTATATTTTGGTGGAGAGCGCGATCAAACAAGCAACAGTCACGCTGCTTAATCAGAAATCATTATGTGTTGTTGCTGTATTGCATTGTGGTCTATTTGCTGCTGCTGTGGTGGAAAGTCCTCGTTTCTGAGCCTCTTGTATGATGGATTTCTCCCTTTATGGTTGTTGAGCATCGATGCAAAATGGCGGTTCTATAAGCCGTTGCCCTTTGACTGTGAGGGACCAGCACCAAACACTAACACTGCCACTGATGGGAGATCAATTTTTTTCTCATATTACACTATAACTACACTTAAAAACATCAGTATGATGTCAGGTTGCATTTGTTTGTCGGAATCAGAAAAACAACAGAATGGTCCCAGATATGCGAATATCTATTTAAAACATGTGAAAAAATCCCCCAGTTCCTCTGCGTCTGATGATATGACGTTAGCATTACATAACACTGCCAGAGTTCAGAGTTTAATTCCCACCAACCCCCCAAATGACAAACTACATGTACCCATGATACTGCAAGATGCTTTGGAAAAAGTTTTTTTCCACCATAATATTAACACAATGTTTGCTAGAGTTACAAAATAAGCACAAAACTAAGAATAATAATAAAAAAAAATCATAGAGAATACACATTAATTGAGGAAAACATCTAATTTTCACAAAGAAATTCCCCCGAAAACTGCCTAAAACATCATTATCTGGGCCACATCTGGGTCACATCCTTGTCGATGTTTTCTAACTAAAGATAATAGTAGGGACATAAATATGAAGGAATATAAATAATTTTGAATTTTGAACTTTGTTAAGTGGAAGATATTAGAGATTTAAAAAATCCCCACTTGTTATTTTCACCAAGATTCATGTTTTCCCTGGTCAGTGGCTTGCATTCACAATAAATCCTATCTGACATGAGGGCAGCATCACTCCCCTGCTTTTCCCACTGAGCCACAAGACCAAACAGGAAACTCCACTCTGTGTTGTTCTAAGTATAAAGCTAGACACTTCAAGAAGCAACTTTACTGCTCTGGAAAAAAAAAAAATCATTTGACCTCATCCTCTGCAAAAACACAAGAGAACAAAGAACAGAGCTTCTTCTTCTTTTTTTTTTTTTTCATTTGCCGTGTTTAGGCTGAAATCACAGTCAGGGAAATGGAGGCCAGCCTGCGACGTGACTGTAAATACTGTGGTGACAGCCAGCAACGCCTTCCGAAACTAGAAACGTTACACGGAAGTGAAATATCACTCAGAGCAACATGACATTCCTGTAAGTCATTCTGTCAGCTCTGTGCCTTGACTGTCTGCATCTTGGCTAACCTTTTATTTAATGACTAAACCACTAGGGCTTTATTACTTGTAAGTCATTCTCCTCACAGAAGAAAAAAAAGTCAGTTCTATTCCATTTCAATCCAACCGTTTCAGCCTGAAAACTTCTGTTTAATACCAAGACTCGACAGCGTCTGACCTTCAAGGATTCTCTCCCTAAAATAATAAGACAAAGAAAAAAAAAACATAATTAAGAATGGATGACCTTCTCAAAATCATTGAATTCCAATATCAATTTATTTCATGAGCTGGCGGAGTCGGATTTAATTTACCCCGTGACGTGATCGAGGGATGCGCGCGCATGTGTGTGTGTGCGCGTGTCTCCTAAATAAAGGTGTACAGGGATTCTATGTGACACTGCTTTTTCAAGGCCGCCTCAAGGTTACCTTCCAGCGGCTCACAGAGAGGTACACGGCTGCATACAAGAGTGAATATTCACTCAGATGATATAAATTATAGATTATAATATCCATATGGATTCTGCATAGATTTGCCACATGAATAGCAGCTTCATTGTGTTGCATATAAAGATGTGGAGGAGCAGGGCCCATACCTCAACCCAGAGAGGTGGATTGTTTAGACTCTGTTCAAATTGACTGTGCTTGTTCTGCTTGAGAAGACACGGCATATATATTATATAGCATATTCAATATAGAAATCCATGGAGGCAAAGGTCACTCTGTACATTTCATTGTGGTAAGATGAATAGTTTGCATGCAGAGGGCTGTTGCAGGCTTGCGTGCATAGTAACGATCTGTGCAAGCCCCAGAAACGTGCGAGGTGATCAATCTGCATTATCACAGCGAGGAAAATGGCATGTGAAATGACCAAACCACAAGATCAGAGGAAAGGAAACTCATTTGTTTCGCAGGAGAGGCTTTATTTGTCGCGGTTGCACTGCGTCAAACGCCTCCATAAACATATAAAGAGCCTCTTAGGAAATCACCTCCATCGCCTGGCTTTTTTTTTTTTTTTTTTTTTTTTAAATAAATAAATGATTGAATGACAAAGTGCACACAGTGTAGTTCATTTTTCCACTTCTGCACAATTGTGAGATACTAAATTTAGTTTCTAATTTCACTGAAATCAGTGAATATGCATTTCCCTTGAGAGCGAGTGTGACCACATTTGTGGCATACATATGCTCCAGTTATGGCATATAACTCCCGTCCCTGAAACAGGAACACATGCTCATTGCACAAACACACACACGCACATACACACACACACACACACACACACACAATCTCACATACAGTTGGACACACACAAGCACACAGCGTCGGAGGCTCAAACTCATGTACACATGCATACAAACACCTAAAACCCTGCTCCACCTACACAAACAAATATCCAGGCCAACACACACACACTTAAATATCAGCAACCCCCTGCTTCAAGAGAGTATTCCCTAGGCTTACTGTACAAACCCTGAAATATCACCATATCAACATCAGCTCCAACCTGTACTTGCTAAAAAATGTAGATTGGCTGATGTGTCAATCACTGTCCAAAAGTCTGCCAACCATTCTAACGTATTGACTGATCACAGAGTCTATACTGTACACTTCCAGCAAGGGTTAAATGTCATGTCCACCTTCTGTACACTTCAAATTGATTCTTCTCCCGGGGTTCTGGATCAGACATGCTCCACTTACATTTGAACTGTAAAATACAGGGCTCTGGTTTAATGATCTAAGTGCACAGTCTTAAGAACACGGCGCAAGTGCATTTAGGGTGTGTCCAAGTCCACTTTCAATATTTTAACGGAGGAAAGAGGGATTGCTGCATCGGACACATAGTTCAAAAGGGTTGTACTGAGTTTCTTAATGAATTATGGGTGTGTTTTGGGTGGAACCAATCGGGGTGCCATATACCGTTCCATTTCAAAGCCATGTGTACTTGCACTTTGGTGGATTGCTATTATAATGGTGCACTTGCCAGGTAAGAAGGGACTCTTCTCTGCAATAATGGTAATGGATCAGCTCATGCACAAAGTTAAATCACACCAGTAGACCGTCTTCAGCACAAGCAGGATTCCACCAAAGCTCCATGACGTTTAGCAGACATCCTTGTGTACAAGCAGAGTGTGCATGTGTTGGCACGGGCCTATGTTGGTGCACATTACTATCTTGATAATGCGTCCTTAAAATAACAATGAAACTGCGCCACAGACTTCAGGTTTTGTTTTTTGCTGATCAGTTCCATTCTAGGGTGCAAGTGGGTGTGATTATATTTCAATATATACAACTTCACTTTCTCAACAAAACTCAACGGTTGGTGGTCTTGTTGTTAACATATCATAAATGGTACACTTCTTGACATAAGCTATTGTTAGCATGCTAACAAGGACATAACTAGCCTGCTGGCAGTCAAAATACAACTCAAGAGTATTTTGAATTAGAGATCATAATTGACACTGTAATACAACATTAGTCAACATTGAAGGTCCTGTCTGCAATATGTGGGACACTCAAGTCCTCAGATTTGTTTGTTTCTCCACAGCAATGGAGGGCGGCCCGTGCTCTGTGGATGGCCAACAAACCAACATGACAAATTGTGACCTGAGTCTGGGCTGTTTCAGTTGTCCCGGTATGTGATGAGTGGCTTATGTCTTACAAGATGTTGGAAATTACATCAAAATGTTGGAGGATGAGTCATGTGACATTTGTCTCACAGGGTATAAATTGGCCTTTACTCAGAGCATTAATGAATGGATCTGCAGCCACACTAAGCACAACAAGCCTTTTTCCAGTTAACCCTCTGTTTCTAATTGTACATACTAAGACGTTACTAACTGACAGAAATCCTTTAATGTTCCTCCATGATGGAACCAGATGTGGTTGACAGATTTGTGACACAGCTGCAAAGCCTCTATGAGTCATTTCATTTCCTATTTTATAATTTCAGTTTAAAACAAGTGTAGAAAATCACCCAGTGGAGTGAATTAATTTCATTTACATTTGCATTTAAGGCACTCTGAGCAGCTCGTGCTCTCATCCAGCGAGATTTGTCATCAGCTCAACAGCAGAACAAGCTTCATTTCCTAGATGACCAACATTCGCGAGCAACCAGTAGTAAAGAGGTCAAGGGTCCGCTCCACTTGTTCCACCAATGTTCTTGAAACAAGTGACAATGTCTTGAGACACCACTCAGCGTCTTTAACGATCATGTGACTTGATTCGAGAAAATTCTTTAAAGCAAGTTGAAATGCGCTGGTGACAAGGGAAATTACCTCACCTCCTCGGCTGCTTCTTTCAGCTACTTTGACAGAAAATACAGATTTAAGAATGAATACAGGATAAAAAGTGGTTGTTAAAATGAATATTTCTTGCAGGTCCAATCTGAATCTAAATTCACAGCTCTCCTGCCTATTTGATGAATAATAGGAGGGGAGAGAGAGAGAGAGAGAGAGAGAGAGAGAGAGAGAGAGAGATGTGCAAGCATTAAATGTGTATTCATCAGGTCTGGCCCTGGCCATTGACAGGCTAATCAATGTTTAGTAATAAGGCTGAATGTGGAATGAGGTGTGGGGGGTCCGGGTCGGGACGGAGGGGAAAGAGATATCAATTAAGCAGGGAACTGCAGAGTCCAAGCCCGGGAGCTGAGACGGCAATATCCTGACTCTGGTTCATTAACTAAACAGTGTGCACTGAATGCAAAACTACTCCAGCCCTGTCCTATACACCCCCCCTCGCCCCCCTCCCTACTGCAAACGGCTGCCTTATTCAATGGAAATGAAGGAGTCGCAGCAGAAGATAGAAAAATGCCTTTGATAGTTCACATAATGAAATACCTGCGAGGCCGGGCCAGTCGGGGGAAATAACATCCACA
Organism: Myripristis murdjan; assembly: GCF_902150065.1. NCBI lineage: Eukaryota > Metazoa > Chordata > Actinopteri > Holocentriformes > Holocentridae > Myripristis > Myripristis murdjan. The sequence continues at coordinate 6,827,769 of NC_043989.1, forward strand.
CGTGATGCAATAAAGTGAAACGTGTGACATGCCTGTGAGGTGGAAATGCAAAGCGGGACCAAAACACCGTACTAAATTATATTATGAAATATTTGCATACAATATGCATTCAGTGCAAATTGGAGAAACAGAGGTTCCAAGTAAATACGAAGAGCATATTCCCAAAATACTCCGTGGCTTCTTGGAAAACAAACGATGGTCACCTATAGTCAGTCATTTAGTATCTAAAATGTAGCCGATACAGACTGTCAACAAGGACTTACATTACATCCTCTTCTTTAAAAAATGACTTTGTTTTATTGTCTTGTTAGCAGTCATTAGCTGAGAGGTGGACTGTTATTTTGCAACCAGAATTGACTTGTTGCCTGAGCCCATCATATTCAACACCACTGGCAGAATCCAAAACCTGTTAAGAGTGTTTATAATCCCCGGAGGGCAATTTAAGAAAGGTGAAAGGTGCTCACATCCAACATTTTATCATTATTTATTAAATGCATTCACCTTGTTGATGATGCATTAGGCGTCCTGTTGGCCCAGTGCCACCAACACACGTCACAAACTGAACCTCTCTCTATCTCTCTCCCTCCCTCTCTCTCTCTGTCCCTCCTGTCGGTGCTATCGCTTCCTCTGCATACTACCTGATGAAGCGGAACTTTTTAAAAAAAAACACACTATTCAAAATATCATGAACTATCGCTTGAATGCATCCTGCACATTTCGTGTTATTGTTTAAAATTTTACGATGACTGAAGATTTTTAACAGGCTGTCGTCTTCATCTTGAACAAACCGCCCAAGGGATACAACCAACAATGAATATTCACAAACACCACAACCGTTTTAGTCTTCTTTTCCTGTGTTGCCAGCGGCTCTCAGCCCACAGCCTCAGGTTATCATCCGCTCCCTGTGTTTAAATCTGCCATCAACACAGAGTCACTGCTCAACACCCAGAGCGAATCCACATTCACACCACCAGTGACAAACCAGTCCATTCAATACTCTACAGCCGGAAGGGAAGACGGGCATCTGTTGATATTGACCATGGTCTTCTTTTCCTCATTTCCTCATTTGTCACAGAGGAAGGATTGGCTGCAGCTTAACTTTGGAGCGACATCACCCATAAGCGTCCAATCACACACTGGCGTCGCCATATGTCCCGCCTATTGCTGCAACACTAGCGAGAAGATTCTGTTGCCAAGGGCTGTGAACGCAGAGCAACGGCTTTGATGAATAGGCAACTTTTTAGGAAGCAAAGAAGAGAAATGTTGTTTCCAGGAGGAACAGGAACTGGCCATAACCTCAAAACAACACTGTGAAAAAAAAACCCTGAACAATTGTGGCATGCAAAAATTTGTTTAACTGCAGCTGGTGGCAAAAGCATTTCCACAAAATATTACACCTCATAACCTCACAGGCAACAGATGGAGAGCCACACACAAAGAAATAATTAAGCCCTCTTGTCCTGTTATTATTTATATTACAGGACATTTCGCTGACGCTCTGATCCAGTATGAATTACACAGAGCAGAATAGTAAAATCAGCTTCAGTTCCCATTAGGATGAACTGCTGTTTCAATTAATGAATTGAATGAAATTAATGAGAAGTGATCCCCCCACCCTCAAGCCCTCAGCACCTCTAATATTCTTATCAAATGATGACAAATGAGATGAGCAGATGTATTATTTTCATGAAAGAGGAGGATTGTAATTAACTGGCAGAAAAATATAGGTTTTTTTCTCACTGTCATTGTGTCTGACTGACAGAATTCACTCTTCTTGCTTCTATAGAACGACTGATTGAAACAGAAAGATCATCCATTGTAAGTTCACAGTGTGTGTGTGTGTGTGTGTGTGTGTGTGTGGTGCTCTGACTCTGACCTTTGCCCCTCTTAGTGTTAGTTGCTGATGTGGGAACTCAACTTAGTCTACTTTTGCACTCATTTTTGATAAGAACATCATGAAATGCAAAGACTGTGGTGTAAACTGTGTGTGCACATACAAATTGTGTGTGTGTGTGTGTGTGTGTGTGTGTGTTGAGAGACAGAAAAAGAGAGGGAGAGAGAGAGAGAGAGAGAGAGAGAGAGGCTTCCCTTTGCAGCCCTGTCCCCTCTTCCCCTACATGCTCGCACACACACGCCTGTTGACATTCAGAGACACACACCGTCCGCAAGCGGTCGCTGTTTGTGCCACTGCCGCCTCAATTCAATGCAGCTGGCGACTCAGTGCAACTCACTACGTGCAGGCAGGCTAACACAGAGAAAGAAATAACACAAAAACCTGAGGCAAGTTTGCCAAGCGTGTCACTTTAGGCCGACAAACTGTCTCTTTTACCTGGTTCAAGACTTTTGCCCTAGCCGGCACCCGTTCCGTGCGCGTCCCAGACAGCAGCAAAGCAATAAAAATGCAAATGATCCTTTCCTAACCCCCCCTTCAGCACATACACACATCATTGTTTGCCCATATGAAGTCAATTTCATGCCTCTGCTTACCTGAAAAACACTATTGTTTCCCACAAATAGATCCCCAGCACGTTTATTCGGCACATTTTTGCCAGTCTCATTTTGGGGGGGTTGGAGGTGTTGGTGGTGGGGAGGGGGGTTTACTCTCTGGAGAGACTGAATTCCCAAATCCTTGGGGGTGGAGGAGGAGGAGGTGGAGGAGGAAGGGGGTATGGTTCCAGACCCCCAAGGTGAGCCGAAATTTCTTCGTCCTCTCCGTCGCTTGTTTCAGGTCCCAGAGTCGCCGGCACCGAACCGCGGGATGCTCATAACCTCACCGGCCACGAAATCATCTTTGTGTCCGCTCTCACGCCGCCACCGTGGAGCTGGAAATCCTCCTCAAGCGGCCCCCCGAAAAAAAAAAAAAATCCACTCAGGACTTTTAGTTGTTGTTGTGTTTGTTCTTTCAGGACCACGGACAGCGGCACAGACACCGGCGGGCTGCGGGAAGAATCTCGTCCAGGTTTGGTTGGGGGAAGCGGGGAGAAGGAGGGGGGCTGGGGGGGTCCGAGTAAGGGGTGGATGGGGGTGGGGGGGTTGGGGGGGTTGAGGGGATAGTTGCTCACAGGCTGTTGTTAATTGACACGCAATTACACCCAATTACTCTGAGGTCTCGTCTGTGCGATCCACGGCAGTCGAAGGGGAAATAAAACATATTCCTTCAGTGATGGAAAACCAAAAGAAAAAAGAAAAAAAATGCGCGCTGCGTCTCAGTGTCTCACTTCTCCAGGCGATTGAGAAACTGTGCATGTGTGTATACTCCTAAATCCACAGTTGCCAACGCAAAACATGCACGGAATATACCCCCGCACACACAAGTGTTTGTTCCCCCTTGTATCTGGCGGTATCTTCTGCAGGTTTGCTCTCACATGCATCCCAGAGACAGCAGGCGCGTTGCTCTGGCTCCGTGCGCACCGGCTGTTGCGGGAGTCCCGGCGCTGCTGAGAGACGGAGGTCTGCAGGTAGTTTGCCTCCTCTTCTTCCTCTCCTTCTGCCTCTTCTCGCTCTCCCTCTCGTAGTTGTTGTCTCCCAAGGGCGAGTAGTTGGCGCTGCAGCTGCACAGCACAGCTACTCCCATTGTCTGGTGGTCAAGTTGGAGACGCACCGGCGGCCGCTGCGCTCCGCATCCGCTCCCATCCGGCGGACCGCTTCGATTAAATCCCCAGGAGGAATGAGACTATTAGAATAACGTGGAAACCGGTGCGGTGGGCTGATGTGGACGGGCCGGGCAAGCCTCTTCCATGGCAGGATAGCAGCTGCACTCGCCCCTGCCTGGCACGCACACACACACACTCACATAGACATACAGTAGAGAGCTGAGCCAGCCTCGGTGCGCTCCGACACTGTATTTCCTTGCTGCAGTCATTTAGCAAACTCCAAAAAACGCACCTCACCTTGGGCAGACACGCCCACACGCGGCTGCCATTGGCCCCCGCGGTTCTGGAAGCAGCTTGTGATTGGCCAGAGGAGGTGTCACTCGCATGCGGGTTATGCCCCCCCACCACACACACACACACACGCACACACGCATAGACCCCCCTAAGGAAAAATCACTATAATAGGAACTTATTGTGAGTTTATGGTGACCTTATAACACGGCTAAAGAGACTCACAGTGTCTGTGGTAGTCAGCAGTGAGTTTACAGTGACCTTTACGTGCTTAATGGTATTGTTTATCTCCTTTGATATAACCATAAAAATCCAATTGGAACTGTGATTTTGTGGTAACATTATAGCATTTGTGTTTTTCCAGTGATTTCCCTATAATGTTGCTGAAGTAACTTATGGTGTTTCAATGTGTGTGTGTGTGTGTGTGTGTGTGTGTGTTACTCGTTAAAAAAAACTATACAAGACTTATAGGGATTCATGGCTTCATGGCATTTTTTTTTTCAATCTCCTGTGGTGTGACAATATCATATTATAAATAGTCTATATGGTAATCAGTTCTGACCTTCTGGTAAATTCATTTGCAGTAACAGTTATTTATGCTTAAAAATCTTTATGGTTTTATTTTGTCTCCTATGATAACAAATATATAGCATACATATTACTACTGTAGGGCCTACAATAGTGAGTTTGTATTTGTATGTTTGTATGATTGATTGTACTTTAACTAAAACAAACAAAAATACTATAGGAATATTGTAGACATAACGAATACCAATATTTACACAGATGCAATGAATAGGTAAAAAAAAAAAAGACACAAAACCCTTTATGGGGCTTAAACACAGGCATTCTCTGGAGTATGAACAATTTATGATATACAATAAATATAATTAAATATATAGTTCCTGTTTTGTTTGCCATGTCATTTACAGTCTGTAAATCTATTATATTGTCGATTATAGCATAAAATAGTTTGTAAATAGGTTTACTGGCTGAAACATAGGGAAAGATAGCCCATTGGGATTCACAATGTACATTTACATTACGTTTCACTGTAACCTCATCCTGTACAAGTTTTCCTTTCATCATCCCTAAACTGTATTTTTGTTCCTCTGTTACGACACTATGAAGTCACTGGCAGTCACTGTCAAGGTCAGACAATGGATAATGATTTTGTATTTAGGCTGAATACAGTATATGGCAACATCGAGGGCAAGTTTCATAAGAGCCAGTTTTTGTAACCCTGTATGGTCAGCAGTTTTAAAAACAAGCGATGACTTAGATGTGTAATTATTTAGATGCAATACATATTGATTTTTTTTTCATATATATATATAATTGTCTTAATAAATTACAAAACAGGCATAATATTCCTGTAAGGAGTTGTGGTGTGTCTATGGTGAACTATAGTGAATTTATGCTGACTTATGGTGCTTATGTATCACTATACTGCATAATATTCCAATACCATCTCCCATGGTGTTTAGGACTTATGGGTGTAATTCTGTGGCTCTCGTCTTTTACCAGCAGAAGATGTACAGTATTTCATTTTTTTACTGAGATATGTGATATAATTTCCTTCTAAATGTATTAGAAGAGTGCTGATACACACACACACACACACACACACACACACTCCTCCTCCTGAGGACCGCTTTGTCCGAAGTGTCCGCTGGAACGTGACTCTGTTTCTAATGCCTGCAGCCACTAAAGGGATCACAAGGCCGAGTGATACTGGGATTGAAGAGCAGGGGAGGGGAGGTGGGGGCACTGACACACACAGACACACACATGCACACACACACACACACACACACACACACAGAATACGAACATGCTTGAAAGCAACAGAGAGGGGAAAAAAAGAGAATACTCACAGAAGTACAGAGGCACAGAAATACACACTGCTGCTAAATATGGATACAGTGTTTTCATTAATGTAGCGAGGGAGGCTTTTCTTTCTGCAGGGATTCATAGGTTCATAGGTAAAGTACATGCACTCTACAGTCTAAACAGCTGGACCTATTAGTTATGACATTATTAGATGACTGTTAGAGTAACCCTTAGGTCAGCAATGTAAAATCCTTTATTCCTCAATTTAATTAGAAATCTGGATCTGTATTCAACACAAGCACAAAAAGAGAAAACATAAAATAATACTCAGTCTGTTTTATTGTGACCGTAGGATGCACTTTGGAGGAAAAACACTAACCAGTGGTGTCGTAAATGTGTGTGAAATGCAAAAAAAAAAAAAAAAAAATCACACAGGAAGTGAGTCGGTCATCACTATGGAAACGGAACTCAGTTAACGAACACAGTGTGAGCAGATCTGGCTTTCCAACAGGATGAGTTTTTTTCTTCTTTTTTTTTTTTTTTTGTTAATTTGGTGGAAAGTAGAAATCAGCAAGGGATGTATAATGAATTTTTCAGTAATGCTCAGCTTTCAACCATCACAGGCCTATTATAGGTTTGTTGATGTAAATGTAGAGTCAAGTGCAATAGCAGTTGTTTACAGTCACAGCAGAATTTAATTGGCTTCACTTGGACTTTTCAGCGTTTGCCGTGGGTCGAACCGTCCAGCTGACATATTACTGGCTGCAGCAGTGCACATGCCTCTGCAAGATTCCTCTGAGGCTCTGGACAGCATGAGCTTCAGTACGAAGCAGCAGCTGAAAGAGGCAGGAGGGTGTGTGGCTGCAACGCTGCAGGTTCAAATCCGTCGATGTTCCCTGCTTGCAATATCTCAGCAGGGAAAATGAATGAGAAAGCCTCTCTTCTAACTTTGACTGTGATGCCATTAAACACGGCAGCAAACCTGCAGCTCCTCCAGTGGCCATGCAGAGGAAGAGGAATGTGTTTGTGGCTCTGCTGTCCACTGAGCAGCTACACCAGAGCTGCTGGCAGCTAACAGCCTTGCTGAAGGGTACACTGACAGTGGTTGATGCAGGAAGTTAGAGTGCCTCTCACTTTATTTATCCATTTAAAAAAAAAAAAAAAAAAAAAAAGCTCCATCCAAACAGAAAGATTTTTGAAAATATCTCAGTCCACATAAAAACACAAATGTTTTTGCAATGTGAGCATGCGTAAAGAAGCTGATGAGTGACTGGAGCAGTTTGTTAACATCCCAGATGTCTGCAAAGGCAACTGCAAATATAGATACCTGGAACCTGGAATAGTAAACACAAGGTGAATAGTTTGTATGGACAGAAGAGGAGCTCCTCCTAAAAATCACTGATGAATGCAAGTAACCTCAGTGAGGTCAGCACAAAGAAGCAAAGTCGCACCGGTGACATCAGCATTTTCAAATTGTTTTGTTTCCACCTGTCCACACAACAGCAGGAAAACAGAGTTTTCAAAAACTCCACTCTAGAGAGCTTTTTCCATAAGTTGTGTTCTTGGTGACCGGTAGACAGAAGGTGCAAATGCAAAGAGAAAGTTGTAATTAAAAAAAAATACATCACTGTGTGGACATAGCCTAAACTATTACATATTGTACCATCGACATTCAAATCAAGGAGTTTTTTTTTTTTTCACTGTGTCTGGCATTTTGTTTTCTAGTGCTCCATGTTTTTTGATGAGTTAACTTCGCTAGCCAATGCTGTTTGATGACTTGTGTTTTTTTTTTTTTTGTTTTGTTTGTTTTGTTCAAAGAGATGGATGCAACCATTTTCTACTCATGTTTTTTCAGCATCCAGAGATTTCCCTGGTTGCTCAGCTCTGTAGGAAATGTATGGATTACAATGACTTGTTGATTGTGTTGCTTGCAGCGTCAGCGCAGGGTAACATCCCACTCTGAGCCTTTTTGATGTGATGCTTTATTGATGCCTGCAGGGAAGTTTTGTTTTTCAAGCCGATAGGGATTCCGCATCTTGCTCCAGGACACTTCAGCAGGGAGGATATACTTGATATCTTGAGGGGCTGAACCTCCGTCTTCAGGTTCAATGACGATATTTCTACTCCCTCCAATTCCCTGTTGCCAGGCTCTCCATGTCAGCCCCTGTATAGACCTGGACTCTGAGCCTCTTTTGGTGCTTTCTTTCCCCCTCAGTGTCTCCTCTCGGCTGCTCTGCTGTGCTGGACCGCTGCAGCAACACACACACAATCTGACATTTAAACTGACAAGTGGTAACTCGGAAACACACAGCATCTTACACAATACACCTCCCCAGTATGTGTGTAGTGTATGTGCACAAGCATATATGAAAGGTATGTGTGTTGTGCACCTGCATGCATAGATGTGTAGATATACTAGGTGGACAAAAGTATTGGGCCACACCTCTTAATCACCGAATTCAGTTGTTTCATTCAGTCCCATTGCCACAGGTGTATCAAATCCAGCAGCCATGCATGCAGTCTAGGTGTAATGTGTACTTTTGCCCATATAGTGTATGTATATGTTTTCTGTGGGTGTATGATCATGCATTAGTGTGTATTGGGCAGTGTGTGCATACATTTGAGTACGCATCTGTTTGTGTGTATGTGCACACATGAATATGCATTACTGCTAAAAGGATTAGTCAATTACTTGATTTTGAAAATTCATCAATTTCAATAATGGATTATTCACTTTAGTTTAATTAGAGTATTTTCTCATTCCAGTTTCACTAAAAACAACCAAGTTGCTGAGACTTTCTGACTTTTATCAGTTCATATCACTGAAAAATTAATACTTTAGGTTTTTTTGGGTGCTGGTCAGAGTAATGAGGCAATTTGGGGGTAAATGAGCTTCCCATTTGTCATTGTTTTTGACACTTTATAGGCTAAATGAATTGATTAATTCACTGTGAAAATCATCAGTTTAGTATGCATATGTGTATGTATGTATGTATGTATGTATGTATGTATGTATATCTGTGCATGCACACCTGCTAAATTACCAGCATTTCACAATAATTAACAGTATTATTTTACAGTAACTTGTTGTAATTAAGTTCCCCTGTAATATCCCAATGAATACCTGTAAAAACTACAGTATCCTTGGATTTTACAGCATTTAACTGTTATTTTACAGTAAAATCCTGCAATCAAAACACCCCTGTTATATCACAACAAGGTCTGTAATTATCACTGCAACACAGTAAAAAAAAAAAAAAAAAAAAAAAAAAATGCTAGGATTTCACAGCATTCAGCAGTATTATTACAGTGAAAGTTTGTATTCAAATATTCCCTGGTAAGTCACATGACATAACCAAACTCACACTGAACCTGAAGAGACCATTTCCCTCTTCTCTTCTGGGCTGAATGGAGAAGGTGAGCTGCATCCATAACATCTGTTTGCAGTACACCCATGGTGTTTTAAATGATATTAGCACTATTAGCTAACTAGCTAACGTTAGCTAGCTGTAGCATTTGCCCGTGTGGTCTGATATAGGCTAGCTAACGCTACCTAGCTAATGTTAGTGTTTGCTCTTTACCACAGCCGATCTTATTATTTAAATTTGAATACCTAAATACTGTACGTTATGCTTTTACTGAACTGTTGAGTGTGCATATGATAAGATTATGAAGGATGATGACTCATCATGATAAATGCTGCCTGCAATACATAAGTCTATTTAAAACTGAAACTATCTTTGCTTATTAACAGGTACTTCTTGGGCATCAATCCTGAAAGAGGCTCAAAGACCAGGAAGCGGACAACAAATAACCCTCATATGAGCACCTTTTGAGGAAACTAATGGAGTTTGAGTGGGCACTCTAGCAGTTGTCAGGCTCAGTTTTGAGTAGTTCTTTTTGTACTTTTTTTGAAGACAACGTTGCACTACAAGATTTTTGTACATTGCTGTTGCGTGTGGATTATAGAATGTTTGAGAGTGAGAGGAGCGCCTGACCCCTTCACGACATCCCTTCATCGCTCTCTCCCTTCCTCTCTTACCTTGCCATGTAGGCCTCATTCCCATCCTCTTACTGTTATTGTGACACAGCTGGGTGGTTGAATGGCAAGTTTCTGCACAGTTTCTTGGCATTTTCAGATGCTTTGAAAAGTTTGACTAGGACTAGGAAGTTGGATTTCTTGAATTCTTGAATTTCTTACAGCAAAAGGTTGTAATTCCCCAGTAATGTACTGTAATATCACAGTAATTGCTTTGTCATTGAAGCTGTGAAGTTACAGTATACAGTTGTGCTTTTACAACAATGCATTGTAATATCACAGATGTGAAATTACAGTACATTGCTGTGAGTACATTTCACAGTATATTGCTGTAACCCTTACTGTGAAAGTCATGCAAAACTTATCCAATAATTTACTGTGAATTCACAGCGAAAAATTTTGCAGTGTGCATTTGTGTCCCTGCTAATAGAAATATAAATGTTTACATGCATGTGTGTGTGTGGGAGCATATTCATGGATGTGATGAATGGGTGATGATGCGTGGGTTTGTATTCATCCTCAATCTACAAATGTACATTTTTGTGTGTATTCGTCCATGTGTATATGTGCGTGTTTGTCTGTTTATTCATATTACCTCCTGGCTCAGCGGGATTACATTTATTATCAATAAAGAGCATCTTATATCAGGTAAAGTATTAGGCTTGGTGCTGGAGGGCGAGCAGAAGCTCCCAGTAAAGACAATGTTTAGCAGCAGGCCTCCAGGAAGGATCAATAGCTCCAGTTTCCTAATGAAAGGAGCATCAGAGTAGCAGTTATCTGTTACTAAAGGTCATCATGTCCACTTTCGGAGGCTTCAAAGAAAGACCTGGGGAAAGGCCTAATCTGTAACATTTTTCATATCAGAACAGATAATCGATCGCCGGTATAGGAGGCCGTGCTGCAACACTCGGTATCGCTGGCAGAGAGCGAGGATATCTGAAATGGATCGGCCACGGTGAGCATATACACCTACAGTATGGAGAGGGCAGACCAGTATTTCTCTCTCTGTGTATAAATATGTCTCTCCTACTCTGTTTATGTCTTTCTTACTCACCGTCTCACTCATTTCAGTTCAATTACTGTATTGTGTGTGTTTATCTCCAAGAATAGTGCACACCCTGCGTACTGAGTGTACATTTTTGAAAGCCAAAAAGAAAATCCTGACCATTCAAGCCATACTGAGATGATAAAATATTTGGTTTGAAAACATGCTGCAAAATAGTACATATTCACCCATCATAACAATTCAAGTCTGTAATAACTGAACGTTCAGCTCTCTCCCTACATTGTCATCTATCATTTTGTGCATTTTTGTCTCTTTTCAAGATTTAAATTTGAAATTCATAGCTGTATTTTGCTGTTTAATGTGTCTGTGCTTCACCATCTGGATCTGCAGCGACCGAAATTTGCAATTAACTTTTTGGTTCACTAGCTAATGTGGCAAGTGGACCTCAGATCAGACACATGTTGAATTTTTATTTTATGATCACAGCATTGCAGAGAATCATCTTTTCCTCTTTTCTCATATGTCCTCTATAGAGGACACTAAAGAATGAATCTCACTTGCTTGAAACTGTTGAGCTCAATACAAGTAATGCACAAAGTTTGAATGGAGTTTGTAGGTGAAAGTATGTTGGAGTAGTTAAGTGACTAAAAAAAAGTATATGAAGAATGAGAATGGGGAGTGAATAGAACGAAAGTGTGATTGCTGACTCAGCAATTTCCACCATAATTACTCTTAATTAATAGGCCGCTTCTTTGCTTTATTACACCCATTAAACTTTAAAAACTCTCCTTTCCTGATTTCACCTTTTAACTGCTTTGTTCCACTCAGAATTCTCCTTTATGCGTTTCCTGCTGTTCCTTTTTCATTCTTTTAACTTTTAAACACCTTTTCTTTTTCTTTTAACTGTAAATACCCTGACTTTTTGAGTGGTTTGTCTTCCACTGTCATTGTTTCTACTGTTGTCATTACTTTTTTCTACTCGTCTCCTCAAACTTTCAGGTCTTTTGCTTTCCAGTTGAGGCTCAATCAGTGCAACTTCACTCCGGCTGTAATTAATTGTAATTAATTGCTCGGGTTGTCTTACACACTTTGTATTTCTCCCAGACTCAGCCTTTTATCTTCCTCCCCGTCTCTCTCTTTCCTCTTTCCTTCATCCTGTCACCATGTGTTTGCTTTCAACTGGAAAAACTCGTATTTATTGCTTCTCTGCTTTATTACTCCATTTAAAAAGTCTCTTCTTTCCTGCTTCACTCTCATACTGTTGTTTTTTTTTTACACTGCTTACTTTTACACAAAGTTAAGAGGTAAATTCCACTCTGAGCAAACACGCACCTTTTCTCCAAAAATGCACATCTCTGGTTTTCGTTCATTAAATGTTAATTGTAATTATTCCATTTAGCTGCACTTTCACCTCATTCAGTGAGATTACAGGTCTCTCTCTGCAAGTAAATGCACTTTAAAAATCTTTAACCTCCAAAAAAAAAACTCCAACGAGCCAGGTTCATTTTCCCAGCTCATGACCACAACTTTTATACTGGGAGGGAAGATTTCATTCATGACCAACCATGACTTGATTCTTTGAAACTCATTCCATTGCTGCACTCCTTGCAAATAAGAGTGAACAGAGTGAGCAAAATGCCTGAAACAAAAAAAAAAAAAAAAAAAGTGATGTAAATATCCTAGGGCAACAGAGGGAAGACCTTGACAGTGTCACCCTGGCAGCGTCTGCTCCTTTCAGTCTCTGTCCCTCATCCTTTTTTCCTCAACAAGGCAACAAAGCTAATATTTTTCATGATAGCAGTTAACCAGTCTTGAAGGGTGTGTTTTTCACACGTTACGACCCGTCACATAACACTGTCAGTGCTTTAGAGGTTGAAGAAAAAGAAGCCATTCCTTTTCATTATTTTGTAGAAGGGCTCTGTGAGGCAGCTGGTGTGTAGAGAGGGCTGCAGGACGAAGGGCACTGAAACTGGGCTGTAACTGCAAGCCTGATGGCTCAATACCCTTGACCAGCTGGGAAAAACTAGGTATGGAAAAAAATGAAGGAGAGTCTCCCCTCCTTTCATAACACCTGCCCTTGAGCAAGGCAACCCAGTCTCCAGAATAAAATGTTGCCATTTAGACATTTTTGCAAACCAACAAATAAATTGAAATGTCAACGTTTTTTGAACCAAAAAATACGCTGCATATCAACATTTACACTCATAGCCAAAGTGGTGGAGCCTGCATCACGGCAATGTTAACGTAAGCTCGTCAGCTACTTTAGTCACTTTTGTTTGCTTTGCTAGCTTCAGTCAAAACCACTTGATTAAGGTTAGGAATAGTTCATGGTTAAGGTTAGCTATCATGGTTATGGTTAGGAAAATGTCATGATTAATGTTACAAAATGCGAGCTAACATCTAATAATCTATGGCCTAACAACTAATAATAGCTAGCAAATGTTAGACAGCGAGCTTGACCTAAAAACAAGCACAGCTCTTGCTTGACACAGGACCAAAAACAGTTTTTTTGCTCATTTTACAACACAAAATTTTACAACATGACATTTCAACATATCCTTAGTTTGCAGAAATGTAAAATGCCAATTTTTAGTGTGGCAGCTGGGCTGAACAAGACACCTAATGTTGCGTTCGTGCCATATGGTGTTCATTGTAAGCACGATCCTCCAACTTGAAAACAGTGCTCATGTCGACACCCAACTGGTATTTACAACTATGAATCTTGTCTTTTTATGAAGGCTCCAATATATCTGAGTAGGTGGTAAGTAACACAAGTATCTGGAAAATGGCTTCCTCACATTAGTCGAACCACATAATCACAATTTAATGCCACTTTCATCACGCATTTTAACTGCAACCCATTTCTGCCTATCATAAAACTGGACGTTTTATTCTACTAACAGTTTCATGTTATCTTTGTTGTCTGTATAATACCGTGAGTTTGCTGCTGTGGAGCTGCTCAGTGAACCAACAGCTTCAGTGAGACTGTGGCTGGGTAAGTCACATATGATTGACAGACAAAACAAATGACAAACCAACATGATGTGGTGAAAAACCTGACATTTTTTATTCAGGCAAAGCAGAAGAAGCTCTCATCAGTGGCATGATTTCCCCAACAAAGTACAATCTCTGGAAATGAGCAGCTCGTTATCTTTAATTCCAGTCAGCTGCGGTCATGGATGTTGGAGGACTCGAGCACAACACAGGACGATCAATTAACGCCTTGTGGGCTGTCCATAATTCAATTAGTATCAAAGTTTCTGCAGAAAACTGATCTTATAAAAACTGTAAAGTTCGTCATTCTCTCTGGAAGCAGTGACTGTGTTAATGTACGTACCACTGTCCTGTTAATAACTGGGTTAATCAAGAATCTTGTCTTTTGCAGGTGCATGTAAACGTCATATCTTATGTATAAAAGCCTAGTTAACCTCTGTAACGTTGCCCTGCCGAGAGATTTTTGTTTGGGGGGGGGGGGGGGGGGGGGGGGGGGGGGGGGGGGGGGGGGGGGGGTGATATGACAAAAACAGCCAGTGACGTTGTTAACACACTATCGACGTAACAAAGTTCTGCATCAGGTTTTCCTCTTGTGACTGGTCAGCTGACCAAAGACTTCACTTCACAAGAGATTGTTCTGACAAGCTGGCAGCGGTATTTCAATGTATGTATGTTTTTTTTTTAGAGTGCCTGCTTCCCATAGGATCCCATGCAAATATAGACAGTAGCAGCTAAGAAAAAGTGCCACTGGGGAAAAGTGCCTGGACCAGGTAAACAATGTTTCCTGGCTGCTGCTGTTTAGTGCATGAATGGGTTGCAGGGAAATGTGTATAAAATGATGAATATTTGCTTCAATACAAGTGTGATGTAGCTTCAGTTAAAAATGCAGCTAGCAGATACAGAATATGTATGTGACATTGTTGTACAATATGGGAGAAAATGTTTTTTTTTTTCTAACAGTGAAGCTTCTTAAAGGAAAATTCAAAGGAAAATCAGAGTTCAAGGAGTTAAATGGTTTATGTGTTGATGGTGTCTTTTATAGACACTGTGCATGTGATAGGTGAAAATCCTAAACTATGAATGAAAGGATATGAATGAAGTTGCAAGTGGCCGACAGTGAGACAGTGAGGTTGAAACTGAGCAGCTGCCTGGTGTGAATGAGTTTTACTGTGTGAATGTGAAGCAGGAGGGATGCCAAAAGAGACAATCCACTTCAGCTGCATGAATAAAAATGTTAAAAGTGTAACTCATGTGTTGCCTGGCTGGCCTGTTCCTCCTCTCTCCCCTTGATGCATGCCTGGCATCATCACATTGTAAATGTCCTCGTATAATCCACGAACACCCCCCCCTCTCTCTGCTTCCCCGCTCACATCCAACCTTAACCTTGAGTTATGGCATGGCCGCCGCTGGCAATCACATTAAGAGGCACATTTCTTCATATTCACACAGGGGACCACATTTAGCAATCTCCTTAATTTAGCCAGACTGATGAATAGTAGTGCTCTGCTCCCTCTCCTGCTCTCTGTCTACCTCTCTCACCCCCCTCTCTCTCGTTTTCTCTCCTATCTTCTCTCTGTTAATCTCTCTTACTCTCTCTCTCTATTGCCAAAACTCTCTCTCTCTCACTTTATCTCTTTGTCTCTCGTCCTCTTCTTTCTCTGTCTCTCTCCCCGTCTCATTCACTCTGGCCCCGTGTCTCTTTTCCCCCCATCTCTCCCTTCAGCTCATCATCTCTGTCACTCTGCTCCATCTCTTCCTCTTTCTGTCCATTTCTGTCCCTCACCTCCTTCCTCTCGCTCTCTTTCGAACGTTCCACCCCCTCCCCTCTCCCTCTCGATCACCGCCATCCCCCGCCACCCTCTTTTGCGTCAGCTCTGCCGTCCTTGAGACGGCTGGCTAGTTTTCTCCACGGTTGGTTGAAATGTCAGACAGCCACAGTGACCTGCAGCTACCAGCTACCTACAGCGACTCGAAAATGAACACTTTGCCAACCAAACTGTAATCTCTACATTTTACTGATGCAGAGATTACAACGTGCATTGCAGCAGGACAAAAACAAAAAAAAATACGTAAGAAGGAAATAATATAAGAAGCTCAAGCAGGAGAAAAGTACTGTAAAAGGAGGCTAAATGCACTATTAAACAGGATAAAATTAAATATCCAAAACATGTCTATAAATAAAGTTTCAAAGAAGTGATTTCAAATGTGATGTTGACTTAGCAAACAAGCAACAGAGATTATCTGCCCACCTTTGCCAGAAAACTGTGTCTATCTGTCGTCTTTGTCTGTTTCTGGAGTTTTCTGGAAGGAAATTGTTTCCAACTAAAATTGGCTATGTGTGTTATTGTTTTTGGAAAGCGCCACCACTGTTTGTTGCTGCAGTTTTTCACATGTATATTTTTTACTGTTTGATACACACTAAACAATACTCATCCAGCCCTGTTGAACTGGGGTGAGGAGACAATGTTCTTTTCTTTTCTTTTTTTTTTAATCGCATTCAGGGTGAACTGTTCCTTTAAACTTTTTAAAACCTAGTTATCAGTTTACATGTTGTTTTCCTTGGCTGTGCTGAAATGGGTGCTATTGTGTATTTCCAGGATGAAGGAGGTTGTGAGGTCCGATTCCACCTCCGTAAATGTGTTTTCTCTGAAATGCTGGCTTTGGAGGTGCACTCCAAAACAAATCCCAGACAGAGGGGAGACGTAACATTCAGCACAACTATCGAAATCAACACTGTGAAAGAGGATCCTTGCGAGTGTGATCAAATCTGTACATGATACTCGTTTGATGATCTCTATCATCAGCCAACAACCATGGCCTCTTCTGCCTTTTGCCATGACAGCATTGCACCATTACTGCACAGTAGCACTTCTCCTCTTCCATGTTTATGTCTTAGGTATCAAAAAAAAGAATCTGTGACCTTTTCTTTGGTGTACGGCAACCTTTAAGCACGGCTGACCCACTTCCTGTGGCATTCCCCCGAAATTTCTACCCCTGAAAATAAACAAATACATAAATAAAATAAATGAAACCTCTTCCTCACTTTGCACAAACATTCAGGGCAAGACAGGCAACTGTATACAACCGCCGGGCGCGGCAGGAAACCATCCGTTCATTATATTAGTCAAAATCTCCATCGAGATTAATACCAACGGGTCGCAGCACTTTATTTCTGAGGAGAAAAATGTAGTTGTCAGCCGACCTAATTGCGCTCTCATGGTGCATGAGGACCCGCTGAGTTATTGAGAGCTCTACCAGGAAATCATGATCGACGAGCAGCGGGAGGGCCTGACATCGCACTTCACACGCAGGCTGCTCAGTCAAGATGGAGGGAGGGGATGGAGAGACTGAGAGAGAGAGAGAGGGAGGGAGACAAAGAGATACTGCAAGAGCAGGAGGGAGATGACAGCGTAAGAGAGAGAGAGAGCGTGTCCACACACGTGTCTGAATACATGCCGAAAATGTCCACCCAAAATGCAAAAAGCAATATTTCTCCATTTATTGATGCAATCTGTACCATCCAGACAGTTTCAATGTGATTTGCTGAGGTTTCTAGTCTGCCATGATCATCTGTCTCCCTAACACCAGTACAATGGAGCTGGATGGGTATTTTTTATGGAGCTCACACCGTCGAAAAAATACAAGCGAAAAAACAACAGCAACAGCTCTTTTCAAACACAATGACATGGCATAATCCACAGCCGAAAGTGGGTGAAAGTTTCATTTGGATCTATTTCCTGCCAAAGAACAGCGGCAAACTGAGCCTATCTGGCTCTAATTCATCCTCATTTTGGGCAGATAGACACAGTTTGGTAGAGTTCCTCACCCCAAGGACTGTGGATTATTGTGGGTATCTGTAAATTTTTGATGCATTTGAGCTGCACAGAGGAATACCCACTCAGTACCAATTTATTGGGGAGACAGGGGAGACCATGGCAGACTGCAAACCTCACCAAATCACACATAAACTATCTGGATGGACAGATCGCACCAGGGGCAAGAGCAAAAAAAAATATTTTTAAGACAGAAAGATGGAGAGAGAGAGAGAGAGAGAGAGAGAGCAAGAGCAGGTATAATAGGAGAGGAGCTGTTCATACATATGATCACATGCTTCGATGCATTCTTGTCAATAATGATCACATTTTTCTGTTTCCACAGTTAATAATAACACGATTTGGCAATGTCAAATGCTTCCATTATGCCTGATCAATCACAGCTTTTGAATGCTGTGCTGACAAAAATGAAAAAAAAAAAAAAAAAAAATCTGAATTGGAGATTTACAATGACGTTGGCTCAGCTTGCGCAATGTATATATGAAATATTCCTGGCAGTGTAGATGCACTGTGGTATGGGGATGTTGTGTAGTGGGGGCTTAGTGGGAGGAAGTAATTCATTTTCTCTTGAAGTTATGGAAACATGTGCTCTCCAAATGCAACAGTATAGAATGATAATACAATATAGATTTTCTTTGTAAATGAGATACGTCTCCGGATGGCAGGTTGTATTGCTGCAAAAAAAAAAAAGTTTATTATAAGATGGCTATGTCCCCAAGCTCTCTCAGTAGGTTCGGTTATTTATTGGTATTTTGATAATGATACCTTCAGCAAAGACCAGTGGAGCCATGAAGAAGAGATGTATCAACTGTATGACCTCATCAACATGCGACATCAGGGAGCTCACACGCTGTGATTTTGGCCATCTCAACAAAAGATGAAAGAAATGTTGCAAGCTCTTTGGTCTTAGTATGAATTTGTTTTCTTCTGTGTGGCAGGCTCACTGGCAGCTTTATGATCAATAAAATTCTGACACTGTCAGCAATTTGGGACCATAATCTTGCTGTGTGGTTGGTGCTGTGACGCCATCCTTGTGAATGACCAGTGGCCCACATCACTTTTTAAAAGTGTTATTGGACTGTGCTGCAGACCAAGTCTCAAAATGCTGACAAACTGGTCCTGTTTGGTAGAAACCGGGGTTGTAAAGCTTGCCAGCCATGTTTTTTGAATGAAATCAAGCCAGTTTGCACAAGTTCCAATGCTGGGTTAAATGGGTTCTGACACCCTTCACAAGCATTTAAACACAAGTAATTGTCATAATGAGCGTTAGAGCTGGACCCACAATGCAGACAAAAACAACCAAAAGATTGATGCAAAAAGGTTTATTGCAAGGAGTTCTGGCTGTCTTAGCTGGTGCTGGTGATTATTGCTGGGTGGTGAGGAGATGTAGAAAAACCAGGGAGAATCCAGGTGAGTGTGAGGAAGCAGGTCCAGGGTCCAGTGAAGTGGTGGCAGGGAAAAACAGGAACGGATGACTAGGAAAAAACAAAAACAATATCAGGCAACAAGACCAAGAGCTTCAAAGAGAATCTTTCAAAGATATAATGGGCCAAGGTGCACTACCACAGAGGCTAGCAAACAATCTGGCGAGGAGTGGAGAGCTGAACCAGGCTTATATGCAGAGAGGCTTGATTGCAGATGGCTGGCAGGTGGGTTGATTGTAGAGGACTGACAGGTGTGCAGGTGAGTGTGATGCAGCTCCAGACAGACAGACAGACAGAGAGACAGGGAAAAACCAATACAAAAAAGGGGGAGGAAACACTAGGATCCTGACAGTAATCTGAGGTCTGTCCATTAATTTTGGTCAGTGTGACAGTTGAACAAGGCTGGTAATCAAGATTTTACTTTTTTCTGATTGCATAATATGTGCAAAAGTACAATAACAATGTTTCCTGAAACCGAGAAAAATAATTATTGTTAAGAAACATGATTATCCTTTTTTTCCCATAATTATGCTGAAACTGTTAAGGTAGTGAGATGGAGATAATGTGTGTCCACACCTAAAAATGCACATTATTGCACATGTGACTGCATTAATAAACAGAAAATAAACTGTTAAGAGTGGGAGAGAGGAGCATGGAGGGTGAAGGAGTACATGAGTGAGAGGAAGAGTGCGTCTCTGTGCATATGCATATGAATGCATGCTTATTTTGTATGCATGTGTGTGTGTGTGTGTGTGTGTGTGTGTGTGTGTGTGTGTGTGTGTGTATTTGTGTGTGTGTGTGAATTCACTCACACCATACAGCACAGTGACTCTATTAGGAGGAAGATACCACAGAGCGACAGACAGCGGCGAAAATGCAAGGATATGTGAGAGTGTATGTGTGCATTTGCATATGAACACAGATAGTTTACTTCTGGGTGCATGTGTGTGTGTGTGTGTGTGTGTGAATGTATTTGAATAGAATATAAACTTCATAGCAGTATAAGAGGGAGGGACACAGAAGGAGAGAGGAGAGTCATAGTGGATGGGAGAGCGTGTGCATGTGTGTGTGTCTGCACATGTGCATATGAATGCATGTCTATTATCTTTTCATGTGCGTATGTGAGTGTACGTGTGTGTGTTTCTGCATGTCTCCAAGTGCATACTCAAGTATTAAACCTCTGTAGGGAGACACAGGGTCACAGTAAGTGAGATGGAGCTTTAACTCATGCATAAGAATATGAATGGGTGTATTCCCTGTTTGCATATGCATGTGTGTGTGTGTGTGTGTGTGTGTGTGTGGAGAGTGGTGGGGGTAGGATGGCCATGCATGTGCAAATGAATTCATCTATAATTTGTATTTGCATGTTTTTGCAAATTTATGCTAAAATATAGAAACCCTGTGATGGTTGTTTACGTGAGACTGTAACCATGTCTCCATCAGGACTCCTTAATGCCCTTTTTGCCATATTTAGTAAAAAAAAAAAAAAGAAAGAAAGAAAAGAAAAAAAACTTAATGAAACAAATAATAGCATAAAATCTCCAAAATGCAGCAAAAGCTTTATCCAGTCACTTGAGGTGGGTAAATGTTTTATTTGAAATTGAAAAATAAACATGATAATTTGCAATTGAAAAGCATTTGACAACTAAAAACAGGATATACATGTAGGATATAATCACATGACCAGTTATTCCTTGACCTCTGACCTTTAAGCTGAGGTGGCGGTGAGGTCAGATGACCAAGACACTCCTCTGTCTTATATATCCAAAGACTGTAACGGCGATATTAAATGACAAATGGGAGACGGGATTCTGCCCGTCTTTGCAAAGCCAGACACAGTCATACACAGGTAGCAAGCAAGCTGGTTGCCCATGGCGACGGCGGTGGCGGTGATGATGACATAGTAGGATACATCATCATTTGGCATCTACAAGAGGCTGCGTTTTATTTGCTTAACCATGTAATGGAAAGCGTACTTGTATTAAATTTTTGCTGCATTGACTCATTCGCTTGAAATTAATTAGTTTTGTGGGACGGAATTTTTTTTTTATTAACTTAAAAATGGTTTTCCTATCACTATTATTTTTTTTTTTTCCATCTCCCTCATTGTAAACAAGAATAATTTTTTTCTTAATTTATTTGTCTGGGAAAATGAAAGCTAAAAAAAATGAATAAAAGTGAGGGTAAAAAAAAAAGCATCTGTTTCTCTGTACTCGTGCCATGTGTTTGGCCTGACCAGACTGGACAAATTTGCATTACATGGACCCTAAACCTCATACACACCACACACACACACATACATACACACACGTACACATAAGTCAGGTCACACAGACATATGCCTCCAGCTGCAGATACCATGAAAGTTTTATGCAGCTCTCTCCAACCAATGACAGCCAACAGAGATCTGCTGTAATCCCACAAAGGGGGGACAATAGTGAATACACATATGCGCACACACACACACACACACACACACGCACACTAAGGCAGAGACTCATGCGTTCTCATCCATGGGCTCAAATACACACATGAATAGAGGACATACACAAGCGTACATGCATCCGCCAGGGAGACACACAAACACAAATGCATGCATACACACTAGGTGCTGACAGACACACATGCATCAGTGCGCACACACACACACACACACACACACACACACACACATTTGGAAATGCACTAAACTACACATGCACGTACATCCAGACTGGAGCAGGTTATTCCCGCAGGGACGGATAACACGGCACGACGTCCTCAGCCAGAACACAAGATGACCTCTAATTTGAAATCCGGCGCGCCAACTTGGATAACATGAATAATGCATGAGGCTAGTCTGCTTGTATTATTGCTAGGAGGAGGATACAATTACATTTCCCTTAGGTGCTCAAGTGCTGTAGAGTAAAGCAGAGGAGGAAGGAAAAAAAAAAAAAAAAACGCATGCAGAGCAAAAAATTCATTTCGTGATGATGCCACAAGTTCATGTGGGTATCTAGGAAACGGATCTGGATGCATGGGGTTGTTCTGTAATTGTGTGGCGGTTTTTGCGTACATGCCTAGGGACTGAGCTGCATTATCGCAGAGCTAGATTGAGCGCAAAACAAAAAGACGGGAAATTGTTTCGTGACCTTATAGCTTAAAACGGTTTGGTGCTTTGGAACACAGCAATAATAGCATGTTTGGCCCCTTTGCAATACATAATCTGATTAAATGGGCTGTATCTTCTGCATATTGACATGGAAGTTTCACCTCCAGTGGATGTTTAGCCCCCCCAAATAATTTTCTTTTTCCAGTATACAGTGCATGGTCCGTGCTGGAAACAAGGTTTGACAGACATTTTGGATTGCTGACACTGACAATTTTTAAAAAACGTATTCAGATATTGACCACTCGGTGTTGTCCACTCTGATACTTTGAAAGAATTGTATTAATTTGGGTTTTGATGGAGAATTTTAGGGTCTGTCTTTTGCAAAACATTTTTTTCCCCAGCCGAAAAACGTCAGACATTCTTCTGAAAACGGCCGGACAAGACCACTTCAGAGTGCTTGAAGGTGCAGAATATAATGTGGAAGTAAAAGTTCAATCATCTGTTATAGCTGCATAGTTCTGCAGTCTTGTCAAGAAATATTGCGTTTCAAAATGTCAGCACAGGGTACAGCACTTGCTCCAGAGACGGTCTACAAGTGAGAAGGCCCAACTCAGAACCTTTTTCGTTATCGATTCAGGTGACTTCAACTCTGCTGCCGCCCACCTTAAGAGACCAGCCGCAGGTCCTCAGTCTATTCACTTCAATGGAAGAAAAGGCACTCGCACACAGATTATGACTGATTCTTACATCCTTTGGTCACTGAAATAAATACTGGACCTTTTTTTTATACAAGTCATAGATCTTCACAACATTATGATACTAAATTGTTAACCTAACCAACATCTTTTGGTGCTCTCTGCTAGGCCTCATTGTGATTGTACGGTGCCGTATGACTATGGCGGTGGATCAAACTCTGTTGTCTCAAGCCGCTTTGACCACAATAACCATAAACTGAGAGACATGCAAGAAAACAGAATGCACTCTGTGTGCCGTAAACACTGCAAACCCTCAAGAGCATGAATTGGCTTTTGGAAAGGTGATGCATCATCTTCCCTGGTAATGCAGCATCTTCTTTTACAAGGATACAAGGATACAAGGAAGTTTATTGGTCATTATACAACAGGTTGTATAATGAAATTAAAATGTGGTCCCTCTTGATTGATTAATTGAGTATTTTTAGAGTTTTATTAGAGTATCTTTGTTTGCTTTTTATTTTACCAATAATATCAGCTTCTCCTCCATCTTGATCCTTGTTTTGAACTTTGTGTATTCATGAGTAGTCTTTGTGGTATTTGTCCAGCCCCTCCTCCATCCTCCAGACAGACTGGACAGCTTGTTAAAAAGTGTCAGAGGACAAGTGCAGTGCTTGGTCAAAAGATTTTTTTTTTTTTTTTTTTTTTGGTCAAAACATTTTTCTACTCTGGGTTTCCACTTAACTCAAAAAAGTCGACCCAGCACCCCCAGTGTCTGGCACAGCAAAAAAACATGCAGCGCCTTGTCGTGCTCCTGGCATTTTTAGAAAAAGCATAAATACACAGTGATCCTATTGCAAACGATGAGAAGAACACGCTGCCTTCAAAGCACTTTGATCAAGAAAGCCCCTTAGTGTCCCATGATGGTCTGAATGCTGTTTCAGAGGCTTTTCCAGTCTGAACAACAGTAAAAGTCCGGGGGAAAGCACAAAATGTTTCAGGCATGCAAATTTAAAGACACTGAATATTGCCATAAAACATTCGTTTTGAGGAGCGGTGTGGCTCAGGCGATTCATCTGTTCATCTGGTAATTGGAGGGTTCCCACTTTGGTCCGCGGCTGCTCCACATAGTGTGTTGAAGTGTCCTTGAGCAAGAAACTGAAGCCCCTATCTGCTCCTGATGGGCAGTTTGGCACCTTGCATTCACCGTGGCATTGAGTGAGTGAATATGAGTGTGAATGGGTGAATGTGAGGCAAACATTGTAAAGCACTTTGGTCAGTATATGAGAAAAGTGCTATAGAAATGCACTCCATTCAATAATGGCTGTCACCATTTACCTTTTAGCTCATTTCAGCTATCATCCCATGCACCTATTTTATAATTTATGCCAAAAAAGTGTATTTACTTGTATTTTTATATCAAGATCTCATTACTGTTACTTCACTCCGGATAACAATGCCAGCTGGGAGCCTAAAGTGTAAACTGTGTTAGAGTACAGAGGGTTCTCCTTTTGGTCCAATTTCCTCTGTGACTTCTACGATAAAGTTAGAGAAGGGAAAGTGCCCCCTCTGAGCTCTCATATAGAGTGCAGCGATGGAAGGATAAAAGTTTACTCTGTTCCTTTGAAACCTCAGGAAGTGGAATTAAATGCCATCCATACGTGACAAAGGTGCTCCACACTGCAGCAGAATTTTAAAGCAGCACACCCCGCACCCCAGAATCCCAGCAAGATGTATTGTGAAGGCATAAGACTAATTTGCAAAAAAATGTAAAACCGGACCAAATGTGGAAGGAGATAGATTTTATCTCATATCTTAAACGTTAAATATGAATAACTACCTGTGATTAATTTGTTTGCCCGGAGAGTGGATACATTCATAAACTACTTTTTCGTTAAAATTATTTGACAGAGAAGACTACTTCAATTCCACGAGCCAAAAAGAATAAATAAATTAAAAAAATAACAGGCAGAAGAAATTCAGGTGGGTCAGTGCTCCTTTATAGCTGCGGATCAGAAGTTCAAATTGATCCTCGGTCATGTCAGACATCACTGTCGGTCCTCAGCCGGCTGACGACTGCTGATGTTAGACAGAGTGCAACCTCAGAATTAACATCATCGATCAGAATATGCATGGCTGCTGACCTCAGGTTTAAATTGGTGAGTTGGGATGGGGGTGGTATCATTGCTCTGATGCATTGGAGTCATTCATCTGTTTTCTGTTTCTGCCTGGCTGGACACACATACACACACACACACTATCTGATTGACTCTCTCTGTTGCTGATGGTGTCTGAGATCTAAAGGTCTGTGAGTCCATCTGTGCTGTTTGGTTTAATGATGTTTTGTGAAATGAGCATGATGTCTGAAAATGCAAATAGTGCTCTCCTTGCACAAAAAAAAAAAAAAAAAAAAAAAAAAAAAATGAGAGTAACAGTTTTCACCCAGGAAAGGGTTAAGTGGAGGATTCCGGGAACAGGAATTAATTTGGTCAAAGTAAACGTGTGGTCATGTAAATTCAACTCCAGCGACTTACCATTACCATTACAATTACAATTCACATTTGGCTTTTATCCATAGCAACATACATATGCGCTTTTTTTATACACTACAAAGAAGGAAATAGAGTGCATAAAGTGCATAGAGGAAGGAAGAGGGTTTTTATTATTATTATTATTATTATCATATGGGGGATTACACAAGCCATTAGGTGAGAAGGTGTTCCCTAAAGAGCTGGGTTTTTAGCCTTCTCTTAAAGATTGGGAGGGACTCTGTGGATCGAATGGAGTTTGGTGGCTCTTTCCACTGCCGAGGAGAAGAGACTAGCTGTTGATTTAGGGCCTTGTTGTGCTGGAGGCACCAGGCGTTGCTCCACGGAGGAGCGAAGAGGGCAGGAGGGAGCGTAAACCTGAAAGAGGCAGTCCAGGTAGGTAGGAGCAGGTTTTGTTGCTGCTTTGCAGGCCAGTGTCAAGGACTTGCATTTGATTTGAGCAGCAACTGGGAACCATTGAAGGGATATGAGCAGTGGTGCAACGTGCAGTTTTGGGCTGGTTGTATACAAGACGCACCGCCACCTTCTGGATCATCTACGGAGGCTTGAGCGTGCCTGCTGGGAGCCCTACCAGGAAGGAGCTGCAGTATTCGAGGTGTGAAATCACAAGCGCCTGTACCTGGAGTTGTGCTGCATGTTCTGACAGGTATGGTCTGATTTTCCTGATGTTGTACAGGGCAAATCAGCATAAGCAAGCCACGAAATCCAAATGGTCCTTAAAGGTCAGTTGGTCATAAATCATGACACCCAAGGCTTGGGCTCTAATTGCAGTCAGTGATAACATTTACCTTCCTTACTGTAACTGTATGTGTTTTAGCAGACTGTGCCAAAAGAAATCTTCACTTTAGAGTGTAATAGCATAGTGAAGTATAACATAGCAATTTTTAAAATGATACTGCACAAGCTTGGCAAAGTATCAGCACTTTTTACTTATTTGTAACTACACTACTCACAAAAAGTTAGGGATATTTGGCTTTTGGGTGAAATTTATGGAAAATGGAAAAAGGTTCACGCTACAGTGATATTATATCATGAAAGTAGGGCATTTAAGTAGAAGCATGCACTGGTGATTTCCTCATTTCAAACAATTTGTTGAAACAAAAGCCAACAACAGTGGTGGATATACCACAACAAAAAATGTCAGTGTCAATAACTTGTCATGTGCCCTTGAGCATCAATTACAGCTTGACAACGACGTCTCATGCTGTTCACAAGTCGACTTATTGTCTGCTGAGGCATGGCATCCCACTCTTCTGAAGGGCGGCCCTCAGGACATTGAGGTTCTGGGGTACAGAGCTCCGAGCCTCTACACGGCAACTAAGCTGATCCCATAGGTTTTCTATGGGATGCAGGTCTGGAGAAAGTGCAGGCCACTCCATTTGAGATACCCCAGTCTCCAGCAGCCGTTCCCTAATGATACGACCTCGATGAGCTGGAGCATCAAACACCTGATGTGAATTTTGCCGTTAAACTCCTTGTTAGAGAACAGCAACTTGTGCAAAAAGTACTGAAACATTGAACAGTTGGACATGTGCATTCAAAAGTTTACAGAAGGTCACATTAAGTTCACCTGTAAAGGTTAGAATGCATTTTAGGTTCATCCTGAAATTTCACCCGAAAGCCGAATATCCCTAACTTTTTGTGAGTAGTGTATTTAATTCATCCTGGAGCAGCACACTCCCAGTGAAGCTCCCATTCTCCTGACAGGGAAGGACTTAAAGGACCAGACTTGGTGGATGCATTACACTTGCATAAAGCAGGAAATACCACTACAGAATCCAAACTATCATTTCAAGATGCAGTTATCCTTGGCTATCACTGACGCTCTGTTCACCTTTATACATTGACTTTTCCTGGGCTGGACCTGGTCTTGTTTTTCATGTTTGGTCTGGATTTGGGTTTACAGCGCCGTTAAATCACACCACCAACCCTGGCAGTTTTAGGGCCTTGCTCCACTACACAGGACTGTGACTGGACATTTCTAATACTGCTTTGCAAGGGTATTATTGTACAATTATTTCTGGTTATCTGGGTCAAACCTTTTTTTTTCTCTTCTTCTTCTTCTCTTTGCTAAAATAACAACAACGAAGTGGGTTTATCTTTGCAAACATCTGCACAGCGGATGTGTCCGACCCCGTGGTGCAGTACATCTAAATTACAACATTAGAGCACTGACTTATGGGACTGTATGTGCAAGACATGTGGGGTTTATGAAAGCAGAAATTATTACATCTCTTCTCCTCCTCCTCTGTTTCTCTCTCTCTCTCTTCCCTTCATTCTCGCTCATTCTCTGCCTTGCTCGCCCGCTCTCTTTCGTCTCCTCTGTATTGTCCCGTGGAGGCCGAAGCCCAGCTGTATTCCCGAGGGGCAGAGAGAACAGATGTATCCGGCGTGGAGGAAGTGGGCAGGATGAGCAGCCAAACCCTGGCTGCCTTCTGTAAATCTGACTCTCAAATAGATATATTAAAAAAATAAATAAAACAGAAAATTTAAAAATAGAAAATAAATCAAAACACTTCCAAATCCTCGTCCAGCGCTTGGTGGATCATTGGTCCAACAGCGCTGGTGTTTATTTCCTCGTCTTTCTTCCTTCTGTACTTCTTCTTCTTCTCTCCTCTTGTTTGTTTTGTTTGACACATATTTTTTTATGTTTTAATATTTTGTTTCAGATGTTAATGTTCATTCATGACAAGAGAAAGTCATTTTCCCCCAGCAAGACAAAGTCATTTTCCCTGCTGTTCTCATTAATTCAACAGTAAAGACTCTATTTAGTGTTTTGGGGTGTGTGTGTGTGTGTGTGTGTGTGTGTGTGTGCCTTTCTGTATTTGTGTGCTTGGTTCTGTGGAGGCATGCTAATATTATTTTGACTGGAAGCGTTTTACCGAGAAGTTTCACTTAGTAATGTACGAATATGCTATTAAATAACACACACACACACACACACACACACACGCACACAGAGAGAGAGATGTAAACAAATCAACACACATATTTATTTGTGTTTGTTGTGTGTGGTTGTTAAGTGTGTGTGCATTGCTGTTTTGTTGACAGTGTGTGTGTCTACAGTGTGCCTGTGTTCATTATGTCTGTGTATATGTGTGTGTGTATGTGTGTGTATTGTGAGTGTGGGTACCTGTTGTACGTGTTTCTGTTTATATGTGCATAGAGTATGTGTGGCTTTGTGTATTTGTTGTGTGTGTGACTTTATGTGTGTATGAGTGTGTGTGTGTGTGTGTGTGTGTCTGGTGTAGTTAGTGTGCCAGGACTCCCACCCATTCTGATTTGAATGATGTCACTGTTTGGAAGAGCACAACATGTGTGTGTGTGTGTGTGTGTGTGTGTGTGTGTGTGTGTGTGTGTGTGTGCGTGTCTAATTATAGTGAGTGCTTTGTGGTGCGTCTCAGTGTGATCGGCCCTCACTGAGCCTGACGTTCACATCAATAGCAGCCTGACGATGATGGATTCCCCTCTGCTGCCATGCCAACACGCACACACACACACACACGCGCGCACACACACACACACAGTCTTTCTCAATCTCTCTCACTCACACATTTTTGCAAATGCACACGACACAAGTGCACTGAGTACACTTTCGTCATCTCTCTCTCTGTCCCTCTATCTCTCTCTCTCTCTCTCATACACACACGCACACACACACACACACACACACACACACACACACACACACACACAGACACACACACACACGCAAACACACGAATACTCTCACAGGCATCACCTTAATTGTAAATTCTGTGCTTTTGTTGCACGAAGGACAACTGATGACTGCTAAATGTTCGGGGAATGCAGAAAAAAAACTAGGGCAGTCACATGAGACAACGCACACACACTCACACACACACACACACATACGGTGTTACAGTAGCAGGAGTAAAACTGTACAGTAAGCCTCTCAGAGTCTAAAGATAGTTTTGCTGAATTGCCTCGTGGTGATAGGCTACTTGCAGAATCATTTTGAATTTGTTTACACGTGAGGCAGCTCTGGTAGGTCTAACCTCCCCCAAACGCTGGGTGATGTGTGCTGTCCCACACCTCCACCCCCTTTATAAACTACAAATTCCACTGTAAACTTCAATATCATCACCCCAAATTAATCATCAGCATCCTTCAGCTGCAGATCTACCTACATTTTAAGGCTGCACAGGGTGAAATCTGTCCGTTTTCCTGGCCTAAATGAGTCACAGCACGGGAGAGAGTGACTTCCCCACTAATTTAGATGCTGTACATTCATCCCGCCTGCCAGCATTAATTTCTGGTGTCAGATGGGTACACTTGTGGGAAATCTTCTACACAGGAATTGAATGGAAAAATCCATTTTAAAACAACCACTGTAAACGAATTGGTGATTGCATTCCCTGGTCAGTCTAATTATTTAGTTTATGCTTCCTCTTCCAAAGGATAACTAGGCAAATGCAGACAACATGGTATCACCGCCAGATATTTGCAGCTGTTGCATTGATGTTTGATGGCAGAAAATGATTAAGCGATCTAAAACAGCAGCAGGTTGTGGAGTGGAGGAGTGTGAGGCCCTCATTAGGGGAGAAAGGGCTTCTTTCCAGAGCCGCCATTTCGCGCCGACATTCAATAACCATAAAGGGAGAAATCCATTGTCGAAGAGGCACAGAGACCAATTTCTCCAGCACAGGAGCAGCAAATAGAGCAGAATTCAAAACATTATGCATTGTAGTTTCCTCTAAAAAAAATATCTGTTCTGTAAAATTGTGCACACATACGTTATTTTATAAATACTAACATTCTGGTGAACCACTTCTCTTACTGTTAACATTTGTAAAGGTACAGTTTATCACTGATGACAGCAGGGTAGTTGTATTTCCTGGGACCAACAGGCACTTTAGCCCTCTAGACCCTGTAGTTAGGGCTCATTAGGAGGTACATGGTATCAGAGTCAGGGGCGCCGCCAGGGATTTTGGGCCCCATGAAAAGAAATTTATTGGGCCCTTGTATAGCCGGCCAATAGGCAAACCTTTTTTTATTTCAGGCCTTTCGAGGGCCCCTTCCCCATTGTGGCTACGACTTCCCTGATCAGAGTCGAGGAACACACAACCCTACCTGTTATACCTGCACCGGCTGGGAGGGGGTTTCCTGACAGGGAAGGTGTCCACCACAACGTTAGGAGCTATAAAATGGCATGCCACTGTTCTACTTTACAGAATAATTATGATATATTTTAAGATGAAACTACAATACTTGGTAAATCCAGTCAATTTTTTTGGTCTCTTGTCGTCTTCTTTGAAAGTTTTGTGTTTCGTTCCACTGAACAAAATGAAACCTTATGAGTCGATAACTTCTGGGCCATAGAAATAAGACAAATTAAATATCGAGATCAAGTCTGGCCTGTGGCGTGTTTTTCATTTTCTGTTTTTGACTTGAACATGAAAATGAAAGTACAAAAACAAACTGTTCTACTATTTCCTCAATAACCAATAATTCATTTTTTTTTTATTAGCATAGCTGTCTCCCTAACTCAACATATAATAAATATCACAAGCTGTCATTTTAACTTTTACTGTAGCAGAAATGTCAAATGATGGATTCAGCATAACTGATGTCACATGCCTGTCAAATAGCTGTAATATGTATTGATAAATACATATTATGTAATATATATTGATAAATCAGACTTCCTGCACTGACCCAATAAAGAAAACATGTATAGAGGCCAAGTAATGAAATACCTCGATGGCAATCTTTTTATCTTATTTGATACTTTACACAATTTCTATTACAAATACATCACACATCACATTTTCATCGTAAAGGTTGACCTTCATGCACTAAGTTTAGTACTGGAATGAAACCTAAAGGCAAAATTCCCCCCAAAACACACATACACAAATGAAAATTTAAATCGCTTTTGATAGTTTTGGTGTAGATTTGGTGAGGTTTCCCATCTGCTGCAATCTCCCGTGTATTTCTCCCCCTCAAATACAACTGAGCTGAAAGAGCTGACCCTAAAAAAAAAAAATATGTGGAAAAACTCAACAGCAACAGCTCTCCCAAAAATGATGACACAGTCCCTAGGGGTGAGGAGCTCTGTTGGGAGCTATTTTCGGCCCAAGAGCATTAGCAAATTGTATCTATCTGCCCCCAAAGAGTGCAAATTCAGGGCAGATAGAAACAGTTCTTATTGGGTCTTCCTATTAGGGAGACAGGTTTCCAGTGCTTTGTTGCCAACTGGAAACCTTGCCAAATCACACAGAAACTATCTGCATGGGTAGACTGCATTAGGTGTAAGGGAAAAATGTGAAAATATGAATTGTTCTTTCAACCCTGGTAGTGGCAGTGCCTTGTTCTACCTACTGAAAATGGCACCAACACACACACATACAACAAGGTCATCAGGATTTCCTGCCTTTTACTGTGTTAATGTGTAGTCAGACATCGTATTTCACAGCTGTTCCTGCCATGCTGTCTTCACACTCTGGGCTGTACTCCAGAAGAAACGTCTGAGCAGAGGAGGAGCAGATTTTCCGTTAGCGCAGATTATTAAATCTGTCCTCGCCGCAAAATAGAGCTACAGCATCGGGGGCAAATGTTAAAGAACATTACAGTTTACCAGCCTCCTGTAGCCCCTTGTTAAATACAAACAAGCCCCCGTTTGTGTACAGCTTTCTGGATACAAAATTGAAAAAAAAAAAAAAAAAAAAAGAACACACACACATGGAGTGAGTAAACCTGTTATGTAATTCTTGCTGTCTCCTCAGCTTAAGGCAGGGAAGGTTTTGACTAATAGCCATACGTTGCTCTGAGAAAGATGAGGCATGCTTACAGAGAAATGCACGCTGGGATAGATCAGCCAAAATAAAATAATGACCTTATTTATGTTGCTTTTATGCATCGCTTAAGTTTTCTTTTGGTTTTGGTGACATAATATGTGTTGTATGGAAAACCACAAAGATATAATCTACATGTGTAGAATTACAGGTTATGCAATATTTAATTTGGTGTCTTTTGCCTGAGCAGCAGGAAAAAAATTTTGTTTGAACAACGCAGGCAGAAGCACAACTTCCAAAAGGGATAAAACCTGGAATAAAGCTGGATTTCCTGCAAATACATTGGCACTATTTATGTGCAAATATTATTTAAGGCATTATCATTGCTCAAGATATGCCTATGCTTATTCACATTGGTTTTATAGTGAGGATGAAAGCTTTATATGTACCTAAGTACTTTACTGACCGAGGCTTTTTGCTGTGCATCCATAAGCCAGGATATAACCTTTCATTCCTATCTGCTTTTCAAAATTCTCTCTACTACAAATTCTTTAAAGCCTATAGACTTATTTTTGAAGATGTTAGCTGATAGCTCGGCAACAGCTGAAGTATATATAGGTACTTTTGTCATCTCAAATACTTTTGAAGTCAAATAATTTTGAGGTGACAAAAGTACCTGGAGTATTTTTTTTCAAGACGAACCACCAAAAAAGTTAAAAATGTTCCAAGTCTTGCCCAAACTGAATTGTGCATTCATTCACAAAACTGGTTTGATTAATATATAATATCACTATTCTTCACTATAATACACAAACAAAATCGTCTCATAATAACAGTCATATTCCAACATGATTTATGTTTTGCTCACATATTCGCAGGTGTTCACCGTGGAGATGTTGCTGCATTTGTCAGATGTTTTAAATACCTAATTCCATACCATTTCTTGAGTTCATTTAGACTTAGTCTTCCTGCTCTTGTCAAATTATTTCTTGGCTTGCCTGCAGCCACAAAGCTGTCTAATGATTCTTCTAAAAGAATTAATAGAGGCGATATTGACTGGCAGGATGAAGGAGCTTTGAGGTTGATTTGCTGCATTGCTATTAGCAAAATACCATTTCAGATTTACATTGTGCAAAAAAATAAAAAATAAATGAATAAATACATTAAAAGTCTGTGTTAAATTGAAAAGGGTCTGGTGAAGGAATGGAAGAATGCCTTGAAAATAGAATAGAAGATTAAGCTGAGCGTCAGTCACTAACGTAGAGGAGAGATGGAGGACGGCTCAGTAGTGCATCCTAAAAATGATTGATTCCAATTAGGTTCCTACAAGAACCAAATGTTGCTCAAAAAAAAAAAAAAAAAATCTGTTTTGGTTCCTACAGGGAACTAATTTAATAAACTTAAATATATGAGGTTCCTAAATTAACCTTAAACTCCAGCCAGTTTCTTAGTTTGGATTTCCTATTGTTCTTTGCATTGTAAAGGCACAAACCAACCAAAATTGATTTTAGTCTATACAATCTGTTGTAGTCTTACTATATATTCTAATTGTCTGCATTGCAGTTCCATTCTTTTCCCAGTTCATGGTTTTTCAACTCTGTTCCCTGTGACACAGAGGCATGAAATGAGATTCAGCGAATGTTTCACTGATAAAAAAACGTTGAAAAAGCCACGAGCTGGACCCTTCTGCGCCTCAGTAAATACATGTCCTCTATATGCCTCACGTTTTAATTTGAAGGTTTTATGCTGTTTGACATAGATAACTTAATATAAAAAAATAATGTAACACTGAAATTTCAAATGTAGAACAACCCACGCTATAATGATGACAGATGATGGATGAAGCGGAGCCCCCGTTCATTAAAATCTACTGTTGAGAAGCCCTTGAGCAACGAGTTCTGCCCCCTGAGTCTCATGAACTGCCCACATGTGAAGCAGGTCTCATTTCCATCAGAAGATTATGGAAACCTCATGGTAGCCACTTTAGCTGCGCAAAAGCAAATCATTGTGAAATACGAGGGGACGCCTGTTCTGACGCGTTCGTATGAGAGAAATGCATCTGGCAGAGCACAATTTACTTTATATTACAGCTACATTTCAAGCATTAGGCTGCTGCTCTTATCCGGAGTGATCCACGGTGATTTAAACAGTAGAATAAGCTCCAGGTCTTAGCTCAGCAACATTGCAAGCAACAAATAGTAAAGAGTGCAAGAGATGTACTTTTATCAGATTTCCTGTGTCCTGAAAAAGTTCAGACAGGAAAAGTACCAGGGAGGGAAATAAAAGCCAGGCCAGAGAGGTGTATTTTTAACAAAAGAGGAGCGAACTGAGGTGCAAGTAGAGAAAGAAGGTAAGAGATGTCGTTCAGTGGAGAGAGGGGTGTGATTTTATTAGAGCCGATTGGTTTTCTTTCCTTCTTATCAATATATATATATATATATATATATATATATATATATATATATATATTTTTTTTTTTTTTACAGTGAATTACACCACAATCAGCACAGTCAAGTCAGAGCCCTGTTAGCTTCCAATCTGGTTGTGACTTGTCTTTTGGAAAATTGCACATTGTACAAGCAGCTGTCTGTGTCCATGTAAAATGACATGCAGTTCGCCTCCAAACCCCAAGGGAGATGTCAGAATGAGGGCGCTCCTTGATTTGCTGTAAAACCCAGGAGAAAAGGGAAGAGATGGAGGGAGGAGGGGCGGGGGTGAACTTGAATTGCTCCAATAAATAACATGCATCAAAACAAAATGGCAAAATATGTGGGAAATGCAAATGCAATTAGGCACGGTGAGCAATTCTGCTCAAGCAAAATATGCTAAAGTGCATTAGTGAGGAGGAACCGTCTCCCACACCATGGAAACCCACCCCTCCTCGCAGTTTGTTACGAATGCAGGATGTGCAACAATAGTCCCTTAGCAACTCGGATGGGATATTCATAAGATGCTGAGGCTGGGAGGCGCAGTCGAGCATGTGCTCATAACCAAAACCACACGCTGTAAACCACAAGAGATGATATTTTGCCATCACTGTTCAGAGAGATTGTTGGTCATAAGACTGAGCTCAGATTTTGCCAGTGATTGTATCCTTGTTTCAACTCATTTGGTGCCACGATCAGGAGAACAACAAATAGTGTTATATTTTGAAACAGATTTTGTTAATCCGAGGATTCCAGTGTAAACTTCCCATGACTTTCCGTACTAAAATGTAATTTCTATGACCTATACTTACCTTTTGATCAAAAATGTATGCTTCTTTTAAGTTCAGTTTAGATTGTAATTCCATGATATTGCACACTGAGAATTTATCAAATTCCCTGGCTTTCCCTGTCTAGAACAGACTTTTCAAAGTTCCATGGCATTCCAGAAATTTCATGACTCTTAGGAAACCTGCTGATAGCACTAAACATTGAGAAAGATGATGCTATACATTTTCATGGAACATGGTCAACTTTCCATCAGTTGCAGACAGAACATAAGCTACCACAAGCACAATATTAAGATTGTAAACTATCCCCCCACCCACACCCCCTACCCCCCACCAAAAAAAATTGCTTTCAACAAAAAAAACTTTTTTCATGCTTTTTCATGCTTTTTCATGCTTTTTCATGTGCGCTCGTTTTCTGTAGCAGGTCGCAGGGGGGCTCAGCAGGTCTGGAGGAAAATGGTCACAGAAATTCACAAAAACTGTAGGAAACTGAGTGAGACAAGAAAGCTCCAGCTGTCTTGTAGAAGACCACAAGTCAGTGTCATTGTAGGCTTACCCTGGGACTGCAACACATAGGCCCCATTCACACTTGTCATTTCATGTTTCTTATCTGAATAATATCCAGGTATAATTCATTCACATTTCATTTACATTTTGCAGTATCAATGCATGTTCATTAGATGGAGAGAAATTAACTTACACTTTCTGCACAAAATGCAGATGATCCGTGATATTTTAGACTGCGGCCACAATGTGTCTCAAGACTCTAATCGGATGTAAGTCCAGCTGACATGTGTGTTGAATGCTTTAACACAACAGGCCTGTTAGCTGCCTGATACCTATCTGATCACCACAAGGAGCACCGAGTGGCTGCAGTCCTGTACCGACCTGCTGTTTTGTATCCAGAATGTGTCTCGATCCAGTTGAGACGGGTTGCAGCTCACACTTGGAATTAAAAAAGCATCGAGCGACCACTTCCATTCATTTCCGTTTCTGTGTGGTGCTCAAAATCATAACAATGCAGAAAGCTTCCAGCCAGAGACCATGTTTCACACACTTTTCGGATATCGTTGTTATCGTGGAAAACAAATATACAGATCTGCTGGGATTTTAAAGATTGCAATATTTCTTTACCCAGATTGACTTCATAATCAATCCTAATTAGAGAAAGCAACTTAACTGTTTACGTGGACACAAGATACAGTGATCTGATAAGATGTGTGTTTACTTGCCACAAAGAATATTGTCTTGACTCAACATCTCTACTTTTCATAGCATAGCAGTAATCATTATATCTATTACACATATCTCAGACTCTGTTAGCACATATTTGCTGACACTGCTGATGGAAAGTCCCGTACTTTTACCAGTGCCTTCTGCTGGAAAGTCCCTTACCTACCCAGCCAGGCTGTTATTGGGCGTGGGAGGGATCTTACACCTTCTTGACAGATGCATATTCCTAATACACTGTATCCACGTCCAAAGGAAGCTCTGAAACCTTAATACTGTTGGCATATTCCACATGTTTTGATTGGAAAATGCTACATTTAAAAATAGGTGTTATTAGGGATATGCAAATGGTATATGCTGTTTACATGACCTATACTGAATATGGACAATTGCCACAGTCGGAATAACAGTGGAAAATTAGTGCGCATGTAAACACACTCAGTGATTTTGTTCAATGTGTGCACCAACCATGTCGATTATTCCCATTCTCTGTCTCTGCTTATTTATTCCCATGCTGGCTCTTTTGACAACCAGGGAACCAGGGAAGGGAGAGACTATTTTTTTTATTGAAGCCAGCAGGAGTTTTTTTTTTTTTTTTTTTAAATGTGGTTGTGGGTCGGTGTGCGATTATGAAACTAATACCCTGTATTTGTCAAACCCCTGGTCAGTGTAGAGTAACCTACATTCCCACAGCATAACAACATGCTTTGTCCCTAATCACACAGATGCAGTAAAAAATAATCATCATTTTCAGGAATTTACCCGCTGCTGGGGGATGTTTTCTCATTTTTATTCCAGCAGCCATTCTGCAAATGCATCATCCTTTTTTTTTTTTTTTTTTTTTTTTTTTTTGCGTAAATGATGGATGTCTCAGTGCGGAAGGTGGCTCCTCAGTGAGTGATCGGCAGAACAACGGTGCAGAGCTGCTGCCAAATGAAGAGGCATCACAGAAGCACAGTGACATCTGCTGTGTTGTAAAATGCTGTTACTGCTCTCTTTTATGGCGCTGGATTTGCTTTTCAAAGGACATAAAGAGCGAGATAGAAGACTGACAACATCGAGGGAGAGAGAGAGAGAGAGAGAGAGAGAGAGAGAGAGAGAGAGAGAGGAGAGCGAACAGACCCCCTGCCTCCCCAGGTAGCACAAGTACACAAGACCATATTGTCGAAAATCCCGTGGAATGACTTATCTGCACCACCTCGCAGGGATTTGCCTTGATTCCCTCTCTAAGTACCTTGGCTAAAAGAAGCCTTGCAGATGCAATTTTGTGCTCAGCACTTTTTATTTTTTCCTCCTGCTCCACTTCCATCTGACACTCTTAGCAACAGTAGTAACCACTGTAACGCTCCCTCCTCCTGCATCTGTCCTGCATTAGTACTGCAGATGACTCTTCCCTCACTGCTGCGACTAAATAAGTGAGTAAAAACTAAAGTGGCAGCACTGGTTCCAGGCTCAGTCCGCAACTGGAATTGAACAGGTTTGGATTAGTCTGGATTTTCAGATTTCTATATACTTTTTCTTGTACATTCAGTTTAGTTTCTGTTTGTTCCTGTCTATGTGTTTGCATGTGTGTGGTAGTTGGTGTGTGTGTGTGTTTCGGTAGTGTTTTTTCTTTTTAAAGGTGTAATAACAGAATTTCTACCCAGGTATTCTGTACTTTCAGTTATGCACAAACACTAAATCATAAATTCTTCAAATAAAATAGGCAAATGATTTTATATATATATAAAAAGCATTCTTGTCACCTACTTGCACCTTAACCCTCACCAACTTTCACCACAAATGAAATGGACCATCAGCCTCAACAGCGATGTTTAGGCACTTAAGCCCAAAATATACAACTTAAAGTAAAAGTCTGTTTTAGTTTGTCATGTGTAAATCATATATATGTCATATATGAGTATAGTTTTAGTTTGTCATATAATCTAACCCTCTGATGCATGAATTATGAAAGCCTGAGTCAAGTTTTTTCTTGTGTTTTTATTCTTCTTGGGGCATGAACACTTTCTTTAAGGATGCAGGACTGGTATTACCATGTCATGATACTAGTATTAATATGTTTTCAGCAACAAGAACTGACAGTCTCTGCATGAACCTCAATGGAGGGGAGCAGCAGAGAGCATTCTAACAGCTGACATGCAATTCCACCATTGCATTTAGGAGAAAATGACTTTTAAACAGCTGTCCAGTGGGGTGACTGCTATGCGCCAGAGGGCTAATTTTGGTTTATTTCAGTTTAGACTTTTCTTAACACCAATGTTTCATTTTATTTTTAATATACACTAATCTTAAAGTGCAATGCAACAACTGTGTCTTTTTGAGGTAAAAACAACACTGAGGCTCTACCTGCTCGCTGCATCAGTCACTAAGAAATGTACAACGCTTGATTTCTTTTCTCGTTTTTTTTTCTAAACACTTCCTCTTGGAGGTGGAGCCCAAGTGGAGCAGCTGCTCCTAAGTATGCATACAGCAATTATAATTTTTAAGGTTGTGCCCATATATCAAGCCAATACTGGCCTTTAGTGATCAGCATTCCTCCACATCTGATATTATAGAAACAGTAGTGACCTTTTATTTTTGGCATATCATCATTTCAACATTTTTTTTAAAGTTGATATTTTAATGGCGTAATATATCCCAAACTTTCTTAAACTATCAGATATGTGTGTTGGTCACTCTTCATTCGTCTGGGTCCCAGTGGGCAGTTTTCATGTCCCACGATGGTCTAAATGTTTTTTTTCAGAGGCTTTTCCTGCCAAGAGCAAAATTCTGGTCAAAAAAAAAAAAAAAACCTCTGATGAGCTTGTAACTTTTGGTATGAAAAAGATTAAAAAGTGCCAAGCTGATTAGGGAAAGTGATTCTGTTACCATGGCAACTACATGATTTGGCTGAGCGGCGCCGCAGCCGTCGGGAGTTTCAGACTTCCAACTTTTTTGTTCACTTTTGGTTTCGTGTTCTACTTCCATCTGCTCTCATCAAGGAAGCACAGACACAAACGGGCAGATTGGCTCATATTTAACGTTTTTGTCGCCGTGCGTATATCAGAGACAGAAATGGAATCAAACGGAGACGATCGGAGGAGTAGCTTGTGATGCCAAAAAGAATAATATAATACCTGAAGTGGATGAAAAAGCGCAGTAACAAAAAAAAGTGCAAAGCGCAGAGAGCAAGGAGGTTTTAGTTATAACATCATCAGTCTGTGTAAACCGACAACAGATAGAGTAATCAATTACCCTTAGGGCGAAACTCACCTCTATTACACAGAAAGGCATCAATTTCATACAGCGGACAACAGAGATAAAACAACAACCAGATAATAAATTTAACTTGGGGATCAAAACACGACTGTAGTTCATGAAAAAGTAGCAGAAGAAGCGTAACACGTGACGCCAAACAGGTTTCACCATAACAAGGTTACAAGAAACAATTTAGTGCCATCATCTTCTTGTTTAGGCCTGAGGGCGAGAAGCTTCTCAAACAGCAGATCCACCCTCATTTGGCATGTAGTGGAGCTCATTCAACACCGCCTGCCCTTTGTTGTTTGTTACTCGGCTGAACAGGTGAAAAGTGGGGAAAGAGGGTCGTGTCTTACACCCAGTGCAAAGCGATGCGAACCGGCAACAGCCCATGGACAAGCGTTGGTCTTAAAATGAGGTGCGGTCAGGGGCATTGCTATCTTGAGGCAGTTGAAAGTGATTGCATGATTGACCAACAAAAACCAGGCCTCAAGTCAATGATCATTGTCACCATAGTAATGCACGCCTACATGGGTGGGTGCACAGCGTCCGTGCACTCTGTTTGTTCCACACACAGAGGGACGCCTGCTTCAGCTCGGGGAGCTTTGGTGGAGTCCTGCTGT
Source organism: Myripristis murdjan (assembly GCF_902150065.1). Taxonomy (NCBI): domain Eukaryota; kingdom Metazoa; phylum Chordata; class Actinopteri; order Holocentriformes; family Holocentridae; genus Myripristis; species Myripristis murdjan. The sequence continues at coordinate 6,868,176 of NC_043989.1, forward strand.
TGCCGTAGGTGATCTGCTCGTGCGCTCTGACTTTGTGCACGAGCTGATCCGTTTCCTCTGCGGAGAAGCGTTCTTCCTCACCTGGCAAGTGCCCCATTACAACAGCAGTCTGCCAAGGTCACCCGGCTTTTAAGGGGAATGACAAATGGCACTCTGATTCGTTTACTGCATGTTACACCCAAAACACACCCGTGATTAATGAAGAGACTAAGCACGACCCTTTTGAAACATGTGCCCGGTGCAACGACCCCTTTGTTTACGCCGTTAAAACTGCAAAACTGCACTTGGACACACCCTAAATGCACTCGCACCATGCTCTCAGCCTTTACTGATGTGGTGCCCGATTTCCTTTCATGAACTTGTGTTCTGACTGAAGAATGTGGCCATTTTTCAGTGTCACACAGAGGAAAATGTCTATTTCCTTCTTGAAAATTGCAGCAAAATGCAGGATTAATTAAGACCAAAGTCCCTCATACACAACAAGCCAAAGCCTCCTCTTGCCTGTATTTCTCTTATTTTCATCTTAGTGTTTTATTCATTCTATGACTGCACGCATTTCCTTTAAATGGAATAACAAAGTGTGGCTTCACCTTGACTCCAACCTTGAGATGAGGCAACCACTTCCTCCAAACATCCTCCCTTCTAAACATCGAAGTGTTTTCTTGTGCTTCTTTTGATTTGTGATTCTGTACTGTTTCCTCTAAATAAATGATTTTTTTGAACAATGCAGAAAAAGGATTTTTTGGGGTCATCTGCTGCTGTCTGTGATTAATGAGCAGCATCCCTCCGTCAAATAACTGCTGCATCACGACTGGAACTGCGGACTGGTGTTTCGCTATTTCAAGGCACATATGCTGTAGACACACGGATGCCTGCAGACACACATTCACATAGACGCTGTACAAAATATTAGGGACATCTTCTTGATACTGAAACTGATACTGCAGTTTCTTTTTTGTACAATCCACACCCACAACTGCCTCAAAGTTTAATAAATTTGTCTCCAACTTGTCTGTTTCATCCTCTTTTGTCACAGAGATTAGACATAGATGCTGGAAGGACATATAATGTGAACAAAATGGAGACCAACAAGTATTTTTTCTGACCACTAGAGGGTGTTGAGAGCTCAAACTCAATTTATAAAAACACCATCAGTCCTGCTACTGGGTTCATGGTAATCTCTTGTACGAAATGCAACGTTAAGGTGAAAAATACATTTTTCTGGATGGAAATAAGGGATTCATTTCACTCTCACAAGGGTCTCGTTGGATCACTTGGGTTATTTTGTCTCTGACCTCCAATTCCAAAATGTGGTGAAGCTGCAGACCTTGAGCTACAAGGCAGGTTGCTTTGAATGAACTTTTCCTGTTGCTGCAGTGACAGAAGCACTTGGGCAACTGATCTGAAATTTGGACACATTTATCTGCAGAATGTGAGGTTTCTGAGATGATTTGAATGAAGCTGAAGAGGCGAAGGGGTGAGGTGGGATGAGGATGCCGCTGGTTTAGGGGAAGGAGTGGGAGGAGGCACATTCCCGGCTGGAAATTAACAACAAAGATAGAAAAGACGTGAAAAACAGCAAAATGGCTGGGCTTAGCAACTTGGTTTTGGTTTATGTAATAAAGGGTACAAAAGTCTCCATAAAGCACAGGTTAATTTCAAGATTGTTAATAGTTCCTGAAATAACTTATTACAGGTGAAAATATTGTTTATTCTAAAATAATAACAATAATAATAATAATGGACAAAAAGCAGGGACATTATTCCTTTCTTTAAGAATTTTAAAAGATTAAATTCAAAGCATATCATATCAGTTCAGGCTGATGTCAGAGCACTTCATTATATTTATTTTTCATTGCAGATTGATGCAGTTGAATTTTATGATTGACACATCAGTGTATGACTTGTTAAACCCTAGTATAGATTTAATAAGAGCCAGGTGATGTGACTGGATTCATCTGGTCAGTGCACCTCCTGAAAAGAGCAAGTGTCCCTAATTCTGTGTGCATTCCGTGGGCAAACACACACTGAATGTGCATGGAAACATACATACACACACCAAGTAGGAATAATGCCACATCAGCAGACTGGACTGCACTCTCCCTCTCTCTCCCCCTCTCTCTCTCTCTCTCTCTCTCTCTCTCTCTCCTAGGTGGGCAGGAGGAGTATGAGCAACACATTGCAGAGCCTGAATCTCGCTCACCCCGCTGCACGAAGCCTTACATGCAATTGGACCCTGCAGAGTGGAGTGTTAATGTAACCTTGTACAGGGTGATAGTTGGCTGATGATTTGGCCCAGGTTGAAAATTACGCTGTGCATGGCGCAGGCGCCGTGCTGCTTCAGCCCTGCGGGGGGAGAAGAGGACGCACATATTAAGATGGTACTCTTGGCTGCTGACCAGATCAACAAACACACACACACACACACACACACACACACACACACACACACAAAGCGCCATAGGTGGCTCTTAATCATATTATCCCAAGGAATGGGGAGAGCAGCATGGTGTTTAAGTACACTCCAGCAAGGTGTGTCCTAATCACACACACTGCATGCATGCACATACATAAAACCCACACACTCAAGAGTACACACATACACACAAATGCAAGCAGCCATGCATGAATTAAAAAACATGCAGGGACGCACACAGATGCATGAGACACACACAGATACACACAAACACACAGTGGTAGCCTACAGGTTAGAAAAGCAACTATTACCAAGGTGCCTTTGAGCAATGCACTTATCTCCCAGTTGCAAACTGGTCATGCTCTCAGCTCCCAGTATGAGTGTGTCAAACTGTGTGAACGGGAGCTACGACCCTAATGAGAAAGAGCGCGGTGCAAGATCAGCTTTCCCCGGATCAATACAGATTAAAAAGCACATTCACATGCACAGAGGTGTTAAATATTAACCATTGCCTTTTCTCCCCACAAATGCCAGCAGGCATCTTGCACAACGGTGAGGATTCGATCATCACTTCACGGAGAAAACTCAATAGTCAATTCAACAGCTCAGCCTATTCCCCTTTTCCCCCATCCGCCTGGTGAAATCGATATGTAATTTATCGGCAATAAAGCTAAGCATCGCCTTGCCCTGGTTAGTGCTCTCCAATGACACACACACACACTCACAAAAACACACATACCTGCACACACGAACACATACATACACACAGAGTGCCCTGGTTAACACTCTGATGCTTTGTAATCCTGGTTATTGGGATCTGCTGTGTGTGTGATTGTAGGGAGGGCAGGCTGAAGACACGGGAGCGGTGCACATGAATTGAGGTCAGATTTAAACTCTTTATTTATTTATTTATTTGCTTATTTTAGTATTGCCTGCACAAATTTGAAATCTGCATCTCTTTTTTCTAGATTTTTGACCATTGTGTTTTGCTCTCAAAGATATCTTTTAAACGCAAGCATGAGAACTACCTTTTTAGTCATTTTTAAGCCTGACTGCACACACGCACACACACACACAGACACACACACACACACACACACACACACAGAGTCATGTCATTTCAGACCACTGTGTTTGGGTCACTGGCGTTATTTGAGTTTCTGCCATCTTTGCGCCGCTGAGAATCATTCGTCTCCCTAATTTCAACCTCCCCCGTTTGGTTTTTGTGTTTTTCAGCCCTGAAATGTGCACAGCGGTCCAATTTGACAAAAAAAAAAAAGCTACTTTTCCACATGACAAAACAAAAGCCACATGACTGTAATAAAAAAAAAAAAATCGTTTTTTTCTCTCTCTCTATGTCTCTCGTCTCGCTTGCCTCTCTCTCGGTCCAACCTTCCCCTTCTCTCTGTGTCAGGCAGACTCTATCAAGCTGTTTGTTGTGACTGTATTAGGGGAGAAACCAGCTCACCTTAGCATTAGTCTGGGCTGTGTGGCATTCGACATGGCGCCCCACCGGGCAGCGTGTGATTGATCGCACCGTCAAGAGAAGGATTACTATGCCATGATGCAGCTGCAAATTAATCATTCTGACACCGGCTCTGACATGTAATTTCTCCCCTGCACGTTAGCAAGGCAAAACCTCTGGCTGGAGTGCGGTGGGACTGTGAGCAATGTTTACCCCGACCGTGTAGGTAGATGGGTGGAGTTTGCGCTCACAGGGACTGGCCCTTGGTCATTTAGATATTAAAGTGTAAGTAAACTGGTTCGTAAAAAGCGGAGTGTGCTTTCATGAGCAGGCTGGGCACACGTGACAGCTGCTCCATGGCTGATGTGTGAGGAGGAGGAGGAGGAGGAGGAGGAGGAGGAGGAGGAGGTGATTTTCAGGAGCTGCTGCAGTTCGATGAGCTCGCTACTCCTGTTTTGAAATGGCTGAATGACATGCACAAGTATGAATTCGGATTTACTGTTTATGTGCTTGTGTGTGTGTTTGTTAGTTTGTTTTGTTTTCTAAGCATATTTTTGAGCAAATTCCCATATTACTGATTTGCTGTTTGGTCCAGTGGCATCCATTACAG